>NW_025976270.1:0-7516 GCF_021869965.1 Rhincodon typus | reverse complement strand
GCCTAGACCCTTAAGGGTCTAGGCCCGAAACGTCAGCCTTCCTGCTCCTCTGATGCTGCTTGGCCTGCTGTGTTCATCCAGCTCCACTCCTTGTTATCTCTATCAATAGCCTGTTGGGGGCAGGCTTGGCATATGAATGTGTTGAGTGTTTCCAAGACAATTTTCAAAGGTGCTAAATTTAATATTGGTTTATTTCATTTTGCAAACAGCTTTGACATTTTGTTTAGTTGAGGCCTCATTAATTAAGAATGGATGTTATTGACTTAGTTTCTGAATCGCACCTTCCTTTAAATTGACAGATTATTTCCTCCAGATTGCAGCCCCTGTGTTGGATGCTACAGATAACTGGCATCTCTGAATAAAACATGAGTGTGTGTGATGAACACGTTCCTTGCATCTTGTTCGTAAGTGCAGAAACAGCTGCATATTTTGACTTTGGACTGATTTTCATTTGATTTCTTACTATATTATTATCTCAATGTTATTCCAGTCATTTTATTCTATCTATTGTTAAAATCATCCTCAATATGCATTTTTCTTTGTAAATAATAGAAAGCATGGAAGAGTCTTAAAATAATGGAGACATCTTTAATTGAAAATTACTCTAAGTACTTCTAAAAATGTACTTTTTTGATGTTTTTGTATCCTTAATATGGAAGGTAATTGTGAACGTCTCCTGAGGAATGTCAGTGAAGCAGAATGTTCATTTATAATGGTCCACATTTACATAAATGTCTCTGGTGACATACAAGATTTTATAATTGAAAATTGCAGTTATATTTCTGCTAATAAAGACGACAAACAATGTTTCTGAAAAATTCAATATTTTCCAATTTCTTTTTTACTGTGGGTTTCTATTCTCAGTGATGATGTAAGTAAATGAAAATGTTGGACTTTCCCTACATTCTGCGTAAATAATATCATTATCCCCTATTTTTGCCAGAATGATAGTTCCTTTGTCACAATTTCAGAAAGACTTTGGTGACAATGTGAAATATGGTTAGTAAACTAAACTGGTTCTTCCATGATATTGTGCTGGCAGTATTTTTCTTGTCAGCTATGCATTTGCTGTCTGGAAAATGCTTAATGAATTTGAACTGAAACTAAAAGAAATCCACTTGGGTTGAGTTACAATTTGTCTGATCAGGAACACACCCATAGGAATGGAGCCAATTATCTGACATGTCAAACTTCAGCAATTGTTGGCAAAAGCTAAGGCCTAAATATTCCTGAGTGTGTATAGAAATATCATTAGACTTTAACCAGTTAAGTCATTAAAATTTGCAATGTTAAGTGTTTGGAAGCTTTTCACATTTTGGCTAAGTATGGTGATCATACTAATTGGCTAATCAAGAGTGATGGAAAAAGCAGCAAATTTTGCTCTCATGAAGAATATGCAAAATAGAATATGAAATCATAAAACATAGTACAGGCCTTTCCAAAATGAGGGTTGGGAACCCAAGTGGGGTCATAATCTCTGAGGCAGCAATGGCCAACCTTCCTCCCCTTGCATTAATTCTCCTTCTCCAACTCCTTACCGCTCACTGAGGGTTCATGACAGTTTTCATGCCTTGAAATAGGTTCACAATGGGGAAAAGTTGGGGAAGCGCAGACATTTGGAAGTATTTCGATAATACATTCCACTTAGTGTGTCATAATGCCATATAAAGAAGCCAATATTCCAGTTCTAAAATCCAAGTTAATGTTGAGGGGAAATTTATTGAATTACTTCACTGGCATTTGAGAACCAGTAAATGATGAGATTATACAGAAAATTACACAAGACAGTACAGCTGGAATAGCAAATACCTGGGAAAATAGGAACAAAGGAATTAGGAGCGGGAATAGGCAATTCAATCCTTTGAGCCCACTCCGCAATTTTACATGATCATGGCTGATCTTATCCTGGTCTCAACTTCACTTTCCAATCTGCTCCCCATAGCCCTTGATCCCACTTTTCATCAGAAACATACCTATTTCTGTCTTGAATCTATTGATTGATTGATTCTGCCTCCACTGCATTCTATGGCAGTGAGTTCCACAGATTCACAACCCTCTGAGAGAAGTAGTTTCTCCTCACCTCAGTTTTGAACCTACCTCCTCTCACTCTATATCTATGACCTCTTGTTCAAGGTTGTCCCACAAGGGGGAATTTCTGTTCAATGTCCATCTTATCAATCCCCTTGAGCATTTTATATACCTCAATCAGGTCACCTCTCATTCTTCTGAACTGCAGTGAGTAGAGCCCAAGCTCTCCATACAACAGCCCTTTCATTCCTGGAATCTTCCTTGTGAACCTCCTCTGAACTGCCTTAAGTGACACCATATCCTTCCTCAAGTAAGGAGATCAAAACTGGACACAATATTCCAGGTGTAGTCTCCACCAACACCTTATATAATTGTAACAACACTTCTTCACTTTTTTAATGCAGTCCCTTTGCAATAAATGCCATTTGCCTTTCTTATTATATGCCGTACTTGCAAACCCACTTTCTGCCATTCACACACAAAGACACCCAGATTAGTCTGCACTAATGCACTTTGAATCTGCTTCCTATTTAAATAACAATTTGCCCTCCAGTCAAAATAGACAACCTCACACTTGTCCACATTAAACTCCATCTACCAAACCCTAGCCCATTCTTCTAATACCAATATCCATCTGTAAACTTCTTATCTCCACATCACTATCTGCTTTCCCACCAATTTTGGTATCATTCATGAACTTTGTTTTGTCACACTCTGTCCCTGCTTGCAGATCATTTATATAATCCGAGAGATGAACCCTTCAGCACCCCACTAGTTAAAATTTGCCATCCAGAGAAGCGCCCATTTATTCCAAACCTCTGCTCTCTATCAGTCAGCCAACCCTCTATCTAATTCAATACTCTACCTTCAACCCCCTGGGATCTAATCTTACGGATCAGTTTTTTATGCGGCACCTTATCGCATGCCTTCTGGAAGTCTAGGCCAGGAATATTGCCATAATTCCATATTCACAAGTTTGTTCATGCCTGTCCAATCACCCCAAAATAATAACTTCAATGAGAACAAAGATACCTGGATGTAGTCAACCTTCAACCATAGTATTTTTTAAAAATCACAGTCTTTTTAAAGGCTTGATTTTAATTGGATCATATGAAATCTTATTTAATTATAAACAAGGCTTGTTACCATCACGGCTGCCTCTACCTAATCAAGTTAACGTTAAAGTTTTCATTGTGCTACTTTAGAAAGAAGCTGTGTGTTCACTGGGTGTCCTGCTCAACCAAATCACTTAAAAGAGAGATGGACTGGTTATAGATGTAATTACTGTTTACAAGATCTTGCCTTTAGGAAGAAGAGTCCAGGCTAAAGAATTTACAGCAATCTTGGAACAGGAACAGACCATTCAATTCCTTGAAACAAAACCGAAATTGCTGGAAAAACTCTAAAGTTCTGAAGAAGGGTCGGTGGACTTGAAACATTAATTCTGCACAGATGCTGCCAGACCTGCTTAGTTTTTCCAGCAATTTCTGCTTTTGTTTTTTGATTTCCAGCATCTGTAGATCTTTGGTTTTTCAATTCTTGGAACTTGTTCTGTCATTCAATGATTGATTTGTCCCTCCACCTTATTTACCTCCATTTTGGTAAATATCCTTTGATGTCCCCTTATCTAATAAGAATTAGTGAGTTCCATTTTGAAGGTTTTAGTTCATCCCAATTCCACAGCTTTTAGGAAAGGATTTCCAAATTTACATTGCTTTTTATGTGGTAAATTATTTCCTGATTTTAGTCTGAATGGACTACCTCGAACTGTAGGATTAGGTTGCATTGTTTTAGATTCCTTAGCATAGAAAATAATTTCTCTGTATCTACCCTGTTGAAAACCATTAAGATTTTAATACCTTAACTTGATAACCCCTCAATGTAGGAGTAATAGGAATATATCCATTCTCATAATTTAACAGGAAATTAGAGAAAAGTAAGAAAAAATTCTGCATTGCAACTATAAGAAAAGATTCCTACGTATAAGAAACAAAGGCAAATGGAGGGTTTAGTGGGAAAGAGAAAGACATTGAGATGAGCTTTCGACTGATTGTGCAAAGAACAAGATTAACACTATTTGAAGTTAGAGAGGTCTATTCAGCAGTCAAATAACAGCAGAGAAGAAAGTGTTTTTGACCCTGTTGGTGCATGTATACAATCTTCTGCATCTTCTGCCTGATGGAAGAGGTTGCAGGGGAGCATCACTGGGATGGGAGAGGTCTTTGATGACTTTGGCAGCCTGTGGCAACGAGAAGCGTAGATGGAGTCTGTGGATAGGAGGTTCGCTTCCCTGATGGTCTGGGCTGTGCTTACCATCTTCTGTAGTTTCTTACAGTCCTGGTTGGAGCAGCTGCCGTACCAAGCCAATATGCGCCTGGATAGAATGCTTTCAATGGTGCATCTGTAAAAGTCGGTGAGGGTCCTTATGGGCATGCCGTGAGGGTCCTTATGGACATGCCGAATTTCCTAAGTTGCCTGAGGAAGAAGAGGTGTTGTTGTGCCTTCTTGACTATTGCATCTACGTGGGAGCTGTAGGAGAGATTTTCACTCCTAGGAACTTGACACTCTCAACCCTCTCCACCTGAACTCTGGTGATGTAGAAGGGTGGCACAGTGGCTCAGTGGTTAGCACTGCTGCCTCACAGCACCAGGGACCTGGGTTCAATTCCACCCTCAGGCAACTGTCTGTGTGGAGTTTGCACATTTCCCTGTGTCTGCGTGGGTTTCCTCCCACAGTCCAAAGATGTGCAGACTAGGTGGATTGGCCATGCGAAATTGCCGGTAGTGTTTCAGGAATTTGTAGATTAGGTGGGTTGTGGGTCTGGGTGGGATGCTTTGAGGGTTTGTATGGACTTGTTGGGCTAAAGGGCTTGTTCCCACACACTAGGGATTCTATGAAAAAAAAATGAATAGGGATGTGTCCTCCCCCTTCCTGCTGACATTGAGAGAGAGGTTGTTATTATTGCATCACGGCACCAAACACTCTATCTCCTTCCTGTATTCCTACTCATCGTTGTTGGATATGCATCATACCACAGTGATGTTGTCAACAAACTTATAGATGGCGTTCGTATGGAATTTGGCAACACAAACGTGAGTGTACAGGGAGTACAGTAGGGTGCTCAGAACGTAGCCTTGAGGAGCTCCAGTGTTTTGGATAATCATGGAGGAGCTGCTGTGTCTATCTTCACTGATTACAGTCTGTGGGTCAGGAAGGTGAGGATCCAGTTGCAGCGGGCGGAGCCGAGACTGAGGTCGCAGAGTTTTGAGATTAGTCTGGTAGGGATTATGGGGTGTTCAAGGCGGAGATTAGTCAATGAGTAGGAGCCTGACATAGGTGTCCTTGTTATCCAGATGTTCCAGGGATGAGTGTAAGGCGAGGGAAATGGCGCCCGCCCTGGACCTGTTTTGCTGGTATGCAAATTGCAGGATATCTAGAGACTAGAATTGATGGGGGCCATGACCAGCCTCTCAAAGCACTTCATGTGGTCAGAGCCACTGGGCGGTAGTCATTAAAGCACATTGCACGTGTTTTCTTTGGGGTACTGGAATTGTCATTTTGCTCCTATAAATGTCTTTAGTTTCATGGGATAAAGCTTCTCCAAATGTGAACCATAGTTAAATTACATCTAGCTTTAATTCTAAATTTTTGGCAGCAGTTTGTTTTCATAAGAAGAAAACAGAATATGCAGGAAAAAGTAAGAATACAAATGAATTCAAATATATACTATTAAACAAAACAGTGGTTTCAGAGGAAAATTCATTGTGCATTCTTTGCCATAAGTTTTATAAACATCAATTCTTTGGATTTTGATGGACTTATCAACTGTAGCACATGATAATCTGACCCCAAATAATTTTAGGGCATAGGTCAGGTCAAATGTCCAAACAGAAAGCTATTAAATGAAACAGTATGTCAGTGATGTTTATTTAACACTTGAAAGTATGTTGCAACACTGTGGGTATGAATTGCATTGCATTTTTTCCCTCCTGGAATAGAATCTTTCAAGGATTCCCTGTTCTGTTCACCGTAAGCAATTTTGTTGAATTGGCTTTAGTACGATATAAGACAATTCTGTTCATTTTCAAAAATATCCCTTTTCACAACTTGAGGATATCCATTTGGAAATTATAATACATGGAAGTGTGACAGTCAAGTAGCACAATGAAGGCTCCCACTGACAACATTGAAATAAATGACTGGATTGTTAGTCTTAACTATTGATTGAGGAATAACTCTTGTCCAAAACACTGGGAAGATTTCTCTGCTTTTCTTAAATTGTGCTTTGGCTCTTTCGATAGCCACAAAAAAATGGCCTCCTATCTACAACTTGCACAGAAGGCTGTATCTCAGACAATGCAGCATTCCCTCTGTACTGAACTGATGCTTCAGTTTGGATTATGTGCTGGTCACTTTGAACCCACAACATTCTGACTCTTGGATGAGATCACTGCCATTTTCTCATGCCTAATGATCTCTTGCACTATCTTTCTTCTTTCCAGCAATGTCTTGTCATCTTTATGTTTCATCATTTTTCCATGAAGTTTTGTAATATGGTGGTAGTATTTGATGGTGGTAGGGTCACCCCCATCAAGGAGAGCCCTGCATTGTCTCTTTGTGAGTAAGGCCTGCCATATCAGGTACTTAACTGGGCAGTGCCCAGCCTTCCTCAGGATCATGGACCCTGGGGATGGAAGTTTCTGGTGTTGGCTGTCAGCAGGTCATACCTTCCCTTATGCTGGGTCCCTTGACCAATGGGACCCCAAACTGCAAGCTATGCCTCACCTGCTTGTGGGATTTCTGTGTGAAAAATCTCTGCCCACAGTTGGATTAATACTGGTGTTGGTGAAATAAGGTCCTTAAGTGGGCATTAATCACCCACTTGAGGACCTCAGACAACTGCAAGGCCAGAAAGCAATCGTCTGCCTTCCTGTCATGGATTTAATCAGAGTGGAAGTGTCAAGTTGGTGTATTCAACACTTGCCACACCCCAACTGATTAAATGCCACCTCCATCCCCTATCATCAAACTCACAAAGTAAGTTTTGGATGAGGTAAAATGAGTTAAAGGTTTCACTATGCTGACCTCTGGCCAGGCTGATAATATCACACAGCCTCTGGGTGGAGAATGAATTGATGAAGACACACATGTCTTCTCTAACGCTTGTTAGCAATAGGTAATGCGCCTCAGAGTTAATGTCACCTGCATCTAGTTACTGTGACATAATAACCTACATCTTGTTAAGAAAGGCAAGCTTCTCTTCCGCTTTGACTCATTTATGATTATTCCTCTACAACAGAGTACCAAACGGTCCTTGGGTGAGTGTGGGGATGAGGATTGTTAGCAGTCATCTACATTAAACAAAAGGTACCAGAGGTTGATCCAGGTATCACATCACACCATATCAAAAGGGATAGTAGGAACTGCCGATGCTGGAGTCTGAGATAACAAGGTGTAGAGCTGGATGAACACAGCAGGCCAGGCAGCA
>NW_025976269.1:0-7516 GCF_021869965.1 Rhincodon typus | reverse complement strand
GCTCCTCTGATGCTGCTTGGCCTGCTGTGTTCATGCAGCTGTACACCGTGTCATCTCAGATTCTCCAGCATCGGCAGTTCCTACCATCTCTGTTTATACTGTGCTATTTTGACTTATTCCAGTTTTGAGTTTGAATGCCCAACCTGTTCATTGCATAATTCCAAGTTGCTTTATCTTTTTGTTTAAAGACTTCCTCCAAGTCATCTTCCTAATTCTGCATAAATTCCTGCTTGAAGTTCAACTTGTACTTCCTCCATCGTGTCTTTGGTTCACTACAGCTATGGTGGCACACAAGTTGTTGAAGGTCATGTGTTGAAGAAGAGAGACCTAGGCCTTCAGGTACAAAGTTCCTTGAAGGTGGCATCACAGGGTGGTGAAGAAGACATTTCATATGCTTGCCTTCATTGGTCAGAGCGTTGAGTGTAGGACTTGGAATGTCATGTTTCAACTGTTCAGAACATTGATTAGGCCACTTCTGGAGTACTGGGTATCGTTCTAGTCCCCTGCTATATGAAAGACTTTGTTAAACTTGAAAGGGTTCTGAAAAGATTTACCAGGATGTTGCTAGGAATGGAAGGTTTGAGTTATAAGGAGAGTCTGGGTAGGCTGGAACTTTTTTCCCCGGCGTATAGGAGGTTGAGGAGTGACCTGAGAGAGGTTTATGAATTTGAGGGGCATAGATAAAGTGAATGGCAAAGGTCATTTTCCTGGTGTTAGGGAGTTCAAAACTAGAGGGCACAGGTTTAAGGTGAAAAGGGAAAAAGATTTTGAGAGGCAACTTTTTCCACAGAGGGTGGTGTGTGTATAAAATAAATTGCCAGAGGAAGTGGTAGATGCACTTACAGTTAGAACATTTAAAAGACATTTGGACAGGTTAGAGAATAGTAAAGGTTTAGAGGGATGTGAACCAAATGCAGGCACGTTGGACTTGTTTAGTTTGGGAGACCTCATCAGCATGTACAAGTTGGACCGAAGGGTCTGTTTCTGTGCCGTTTGACTCTATAACTACCAAAAACCCAAAATGCCTTTTGTCAATCAGACCACAGCTTGGTCAAAGTGGTCTTAATTTTTGAGTTAAGGATAAATTAGAACAGGTTATAGTGATTAGACATGCACTCCTTTGAACAAATTCAGGAATTTGAGGTGATAGCACTGGGATAGACAGAGAAAACCCACGGTGCAGGAAGTCCAAAAAATTAAATTTGAACTCATTGATTTGGGGTGATGTTGGAAATCGTGCTTTGTGCACATGAATGAAATTCTTGCAAAAGCTAGGAAAGTTGAAAATTTCAGAACTGAAATTATTAGGCGATTGTATTAAGAATACCAGCCCTATTAGTGTCCTGTTATAACCATGCGAATAATAGCTTTCTAACATTATCCTTATTACAGATATAAAGCTAACTGGCCAGTAGTTTACTACTTTCCACCTCTGTCTCTTTTTCAATAAAGGAGGTATATTAGCCATTTTCCAATCTAAAGGAACATTCCCCAAAACTAATAATTTTTATTAAATTAAAACAAATACATCAATTATTTCACTAGCTACTTTTTTTAAGACCAACTTCAAAAATTTTACCCTCTTACTAACTAATATAAAATGTCCATCATAGCCAGGCAGAGCAGCGCAATATGTTGTTGTTACGGTGTCAAATTTGGACATGTATTTTTTGGTGGCCAAGTCCACTAATTTACCCCACTGCTGTGCTCTTCCATCTTATGCACAGATTAAAAATGCTTGTTAATCAATGTAAAAGCTAATACTGCACTTATAGAAAGTTGAATCATTTAGTTCGGCTCAAACGTGGATCAATAGCCCTGAACATCGTTTCAATTCCATTTTAAAAGTTACAAGTAAATTAACAAGTATAGGTATTGGACTGGGCAACATGTTACATCCTCAGTAATTGGTATGTAAACAGTATGCTGCAGTGCTTCTGACCTCAGCCAGCAACAGTGAATTAAAGGACTTCTTTTAAATGCTACCAAAGAAACTACAGTATAGAGGGACAATATACACCAAATATCACTACTTCACCACATATGAGCCAATATTACTCATTTTTTAAAAAAAAACAAGTTTTTGTTTATTATCCATGGGATGTGAGTGTCACTTGCTGAGTTAGTTTTTATTTCCCACCTCCAATTGGCCTCTAAAGGATGGAGATGTGCAGCCTTCTTGAGCCATGACAGTCCATGTCATGTAGATACACCCACAGTGCCACCTGGAAGGGAGTTTGACCCAATGACAGTTAAGGAACAGCAATTAAGTTTGAAATCCGTTTATGTGTGGCTTAGAAAGGAACTTCCAGTGCATCTCAAAATTCCTGGGTCTTGCCGGAGATGCAATAATCTAGTTAAGTGTGGAGCTCTGTGTCACAGATATCCAAAATTAATCTAGTCCCATTTGGCTCAAAATCCTCTTAACCCTCCTATTCATATTCATATACACTCCCGAGGACCTTACCATTAAGTGTGTAAATCCTGCCCTGATTTGCCTTTGCAAAATGCAGCACCTCACATTTATCTAAATGAAACTCCATCTGCCACTCAAGCCCATTGGCCCATCTGATCAAGATCCCATTGTACTCTGAAGTAACCTCCTTCATCGTCCCTTACACCTCCAATTTTGGTATCATCTGCAAACTTACTAACCATACCTGCTATGTTCACATCCAAATCATTTATATAAATGGTGAAAAGCAGTGGACCCAGCACCGATCCTTGCTGGTCACAGGCCTCCAGTGTGAAAATCAGCGCTCCACCACCATCCTCTGTCTCCTACCTTCTAGCCAGTTCTGTGTCCAAATGGCTCCTTCTCCTGTATTCCATGTGATCTAACCTTACTAACCAGTCTATCATGCAGAACCTTATCAAACCCCTACCTGAAGCCCATCTAGATCACATTCATTGCTCTGCCCTCAGCAGTCCTCTCAGTTGCTTCTTCAAAAAACTCAATCAAGTTGGTGACACACGATTTCTTTTGCACAAAGCCATGTTGACTATTCCTAATCAGTCCTTGCCTTTCCAAATGCATGTAAATCCTGTCCTTCAGGATTCCATCCAACAATTTGCCCATCACTGATGCCAGGCTCACCTGTCTCTAGTTCCCTGTCTTTTCATTACCATCGTCCTTAAATATTGGCACCGCATTAGCAAACCTCCATCCAGTCTTCTGGTACTTCACTTATTGCTGTTGATGATACAAATATCTCAGCAAGTGGCCCAGCAATCAATTCCTTGGCTTCCTACAGAGTTCTAGGGTACACTTGATAAGATTGTCAGGATTTATCCACTTTTGTGCATTTTAAGACATCTAGCACCACCACCTCTGTAAGATGGATATTTTTAAATTCCAGAAGGCATTTGATAATGTGCTACATCAAATGCTCCTTGCAGAAATTAAAAACCTGATGTTACAGGTTATTGGCATGGAGAGAAGATTGGGTAGCTAACAGGAAGCATGCAGTTGGAATAAATGGAAGCAATATACTGCGGATGTCAGCCATCTGAAACAAACACAATGCTGGAAAAACTCTTGGCAGTATCTGTAGAAAGGTAAAAATCAGAGTTAGCATTTCGAATCCAGCATGACTCTTTAGAACTCGGAACTTATGAAGAAAACTCATACTGGACTCCAGGCATTAACTCTGCGTTAATTAGTCCATTGGTGAGGCTGTATGTGGAGAAGCGTGTAAAGTACTGGTCACCACATTTAAGGAAACATGTTAATTCATTAGAAGCTGCTCAGAGAAAGGTGACTAGACTACTGCCTGAAATGAGCGGATTGCTTTAAGTGTAGGCTAGACAGACTAGACCTATATCATTTGGAGTTTAGAGAGATGGCATAATTTAAAAAAAGAAGATCCTGAGAGGTTTTGATCAGATGGATGTGGAAAGAATGTTTTCCTTGTGGGAGTATCTAGAACTATTGTGATGTTGAGAAGCATTTCTGGTCCTGTGATCCTTCATAACAAATTGTCAGATTGGGGTATTTGCTGAAGATGGTGTGCAAGAAGGGAGGAGTAGCAAGCGATAGGTTGAGATGGAGCCCGAGAGAGAGAACAAAGAAATTGGTAGTGGTCAGCCTGGGCAATTCATTAGCTGCCAATGGGGACCAGAAGGAGCAGACTTGTAGTAGCAGCCCATGGGATGACAAGGCCTGGTGTGTGGCAGTTGAGGGAAGGACTTGGATGAAGGTGCTCAGGCCCTAAAATTATTGAATTCAATTTTGAGTCCAGAGGGCTGGAGGGTCCACATGCAAAAAATGAGGTGCTGTTCTTCCAGGTTCCAGGACAAGTGTTTCACCTCTGCAATTGCATAGAAAGGTGCTTAGGGTGTGAGGAAGCGTTGCAGGTGGAGGAAGAGTGGACCAAAATGTCCCGAAAGGAACAGTGCCTGTGGAAGGCTGACGAAGGGAATATGTAGCTGGTAATGGCAGAAATGGCAGCTCATGACCTGTGGCATGTGGATGCTGGTAATGAGGACAGGTCAACGCTATTGATGTTGTGGAAGGCAAGAGAAGGGGTGAGGGCAGAAGTGTGGAAATGGTTTGAACACAACTGAAGGCTGACCACGGTGATGGAGATTTCTTGATTGAGGTGAAAAGGTGGACTTTTTGGAGACCCCTTATGGAAGCTGGCTTCGTCAGAACAGATCTGATGAAGTCAGAGAAACTGAGAGAACAGAATGGAATCTTTCCCGGAAGTGGGGTGTGAGGATATATATTCCGGATAACTTTGAGTCAGTGGGTTTGTCGTGGATATAGGTGGCCACCCTATCTGCAAAAATGGAAACAGAGGTCAAGGAAGGGAAGGGAGACGTCAGAGGTAGATCAGGTGAAGGTGAGAGCAGGGTGGAAATTCTAAGTGAAATTGATACGTTTTTCCAATTCTGGATGAGAGAGGGAAGCAGCACCAATGATGTTATTGATTTCCTGGACAAAGAATTATAAGGAAGGAGCTGAGTATGACTGGAACAGAGAATGTTGCCCATAGCCCACAGAGGCAGGCAAAACTGGAGACCATGCAGATACCCATGGCTGCACCTTTGATCTTCCTCCCTCCTCCCCTCACCCTCTCCATCCCATCTTCAACATATATACCGACCTTTTCCTAGGTACAATGAATTCTGAAGAAGGGTAACTGGACCCGAAAAGTGACGGCTGCTTTCTGTCCACAGATGTTGCCACACGTGCAGAATTTCTCCAGCAGTTTGTTTTTATTTCAGATTTCCAGCATGTGAAGTTCTTTTTTTTGTTTCATTTGAATGTTTGAATTATTTGAATGCGATACATTTTTGTTTTTATCACTTTTCAAAACTTCTACAAGTAAACTATGCTTTATGCAGAAATTGATTGCAAATATCTTTCGCCGTGCATGCTATTAACAACTACTGCCTGAGAGCTGTGTTCAGCTGCTGCTAAAACACCTGTACAAAAATTGTAATGGTGATCTCTGAGTTACTTGTTATGTCTTAGCATGAAGTGAAGAAAATGAATTGAAATGTTACAAATCATCTATCACAACTGTCTTATTTCTGGAACTCTATTGTCACTTTTTTACGATACTATTGGTATTATAAAATGTCCTCAATATTCCAGTAATTGCTTTTTGATCAGACATTAATTTAAGTGTTGTGATACAGTGATTATTCCAAAACTCTGGAGTAATACTGCATCCTCCAGATTTGTAGTTTCCTGATTACGAATGCTTTGCAGTATCCTCAGCTTATTTGTTCCAAACTGATTCCGCAGTCGTCACGATTCTTTATGGTGGTCCAAGAAAAATTGGAAAATGTTTTAAGACATTATGCAATTCTTTGTTTTGCTGGCCATGGATACATCAAAAAATTTAAAGTTGCATAATATGAACTTATTTTGTTGAATCTTGCGGAAACATTATTGTTGTTTTTTTTCTGTTTGTTAGTTACCAAACCACTTGTTAAATATTTTTCTTGCAACTGAATATTTTTATTTTTTCCTCAGCAGCTTGAGTCTGTCATGGAGATCATGTCAAATAAATTATATGATGTATGAAAGTGATGTTGGTTCTGATAGCTGACCTACAGAGGCATTGATCAACACCCTGTGTTGTGAACGATTGAAAGGATTAAATTCAACAAACTTTTCATTTGAATAGCTGCAGTTGAAAACCCAGTGTGTGTTCTTGAAAGGTAGACCTGTCTTTACATGAAATGAGAGCCAGAGTTCCGGCAACTAATGTGCTTTTGTCCAGTCTTATTTACTTCATCTCTCATGCCAAGGGGTAATTTTTCCCTGTTCTCCCTCGAGGAATATGACCAATGCTCCAGCACTGGAGAATCCATCGCAAAGATTTACATGCAAGGCATCACTAAACATGATTTTTGTCATATTAATGAGATCACCAAAAGCTGGGAACTTTTTCATACATTTTACCTGTTTTCATTTGCAAAAAAAAAACTGTGCTCTCCAGATGTCATCTGCTTTGGTATTTTTTCTGACCAGACTAAGTTGCAGCACTGGACGTAACCAGTTAAGTTGACCAACGAGACTCCTCAGCTGTTCTGTCTCATCCTTGACTGAAGCCTCATCTTTATATCTAGATCTGGTATGACTAACTGCAATAGGATTTGAGCTTTTCATGAATGACTCTTGGTGTATGTTTAGAATTGTATCATTGTTTACTTTCCAAACCCACATACTTGAATGCTCCAGATGTTTATTTGCCAATCTTGAATTACTTGCTCATTCAACTGGTCTTTCTATCAAAGTCATTGCTCCCCCTCATCCCCACAAAAATTGTCAACATGTCACATAAAGATGCATCATAAAGAGAATGTTGAGTCTGCCTTGAGTTCTGAATACACTTAAAAGAACTGAACTGCCCTTAGTGAAGAAAATAGCATTCCCAAGAAGCATCACTTCACCTATTCATGCATTTAGGTACTTCTCAAGTTTTCGCTTTGAATCCTGGCATTTCCTTTTGGGGGGCTGTGAGAGTACTTCTCCAGTGAGAGCATGTTACCTTGGTGGAGCACTGCTTTGATTTATAGTTCTGCTTGCTAACAGAAAGTTGTTGAACTGGCTATAAAGATTTTCAGAATTACCTTCCCAGCAATGAGAGAGTCTACCTTCATCTGTTTCTTCCCACAAACATTGCTCAAAACAATCTAACGACCTTGTCTTACTCTTATTCATCTTATTTGGTAGAACCTTTTCCATATCCATTCACCTCTGTGACAAAGCACATTAATCTCGATCATCAACTTCTGAATATTCCCTGAATTTTTTTCTTATCTGTTACTAGTAGTTTAGCCTGTTTTATCACTGGATCATCCATTCGACTAGTAGGCACAAACACTTTTTTGTTTATGGGAGTTGTATTTTGATCCGTCGTCCAAAGATGCTGTCCATTACCCATGCTACCTTGACAACAAGGTGCAGGGCTGGATGAACACAGCAGGCCAAGCAGCATCGTAGGAGCAGAGAGGCTGACGTTTCGGGCCTAGACCCTTCATCAGAAAAAAAAAGCTC
>NW_025976268.1:0-7517 GCF_021869965.1 Rhincodon typus | reverse complement strand
ATCAGAGACTGTCCGAAACGTTTACTCTGATATTTTTCTTCACAGATGCTGCCAGCCCTGCTGAGCTTCTCCAACAACTTCTGCTTTTGTCTCCCTTTCAGTTACTGGAAGCTTGTGGCGGGTGTGGTTTGGGTTGGAAAAACTGTCAGTCATTCTGAGCTTTTTATTTCTTTATTTTTCTAATATTTTTTCCCTTAAGAATTTGTACTTGAGAATCTGTACCTAGGTTCCTTCGTACCTAAGGTGGCGCTGTAATGTGGCGATTTGTAAACTTTTCACTGTTCTTGTGTGAGCGCTCGTGACAATAAAGCTAATTCAACTCAATTCAAGTCAATTACTACCCCCCCCAACTCCACCCTCGCCAACTCCCCATCGCTCTTGTCTCCCTCCCCCCAGCTCCCCTCCACCAGCCCCAATCGCCTCCCCTCCTACATCACTCCATTTAGGCTACACTCCCCCTGAAATCTGTGCACATGATTCAAAGGTGTCAGCAAACACAGCCTCTTCAGAAAGACAACTGTGAAGGGTACACAGATGCTACAGACAGATGGGCAGAATTGCTGGGTAACTAAATGGCAGCTAAATACAATGTTGGGCAATGTGAAGTCACTCACTTTGGTTAAAAAAAAAGAGAAAATAGAATATATTTTAAAAGCTGAGAAACTTTTGGTGTGGATGTTCAGACAGACTGGAGTAAGCTCACACAAGGAACACAAAAACAGCATGAGGCTTGCACAGGCAATTAGGAAACCAAATTACATCTTGGTCTTTCTGGAGGGTTTGGAGTACGGAGATAAGGAAATCTTGCTTCAGTTGTCTAAGAGATAGTAGGGCTTTGGAGAAGAAGGTTCTAGGCTCCTCTGATGCTGCTTGGCCTGCTGTGTTCATCCAGCTCTACACCTTGTTATCTCAGTTGTCTAAGACTTTGGTGAGATGAAATTATTATTAATTATATATCCTCGTTATTGAAATCAATTTCGAGAGTCAGCCTAAGCCATCACTTAGGATTATTCAAAGGATAATTTGTTCAGGGAAGATTGTCTTACTAACTTGCTTGAAATTTGAGAGAAAGTAACAAGGGGATTTGAGTAGATTGTAGTTGATGGCTGTTGTAGATGGATTTTTTTCAAGGCTTTTGACAAAGTCCCAGATAGACTGGTTAAAAAAAATCCATGGGATCTAGGAAATGTAATAAGCAGAATACAAAATTGACTCCGTGGTGGGAAACAACGAGTAATTTGTGACTTGTGTTTTTGTGACTATGGGGTCCTGTTTTTTGAGTATATATTAATAATTCAGAACTAAATTTGTGGGCATGTGCACAAAATTTGCATATGATGCCAGAACTGGCCTCGTAGCAGATAGTGAGGAGAGTGTACATCACTTAGAAATTCCTGTCCAAACCACATATCATTGTGACTTGGAAATATATCCCCGTTCCTCTACCATTGCTGCATCAAAATCCTGGAACCTTCTTGCTAACAGCACTGTGGGAGTCCCTATATGCCAAGAAATGCAGTGGTTCAAGTAGAAAGCTCATTCCTTCCTGCAGGGCAAATGCAGATGTGTCATTAATACTGGCCAAACCAGTAGCACACATCCCATGAACTTTAAAACAGCTTAGTTTATGGTGACCTCTTTTTAACAATTCTAAATATCTTCTCCCTTTCTCAGGACCAATTGCTTTACACATCTCATTTTAGCCACAAAGCCTCAGAGCTACCCAAACATTAACAAAAAATGACCTTCAGTTTTCCAAGTACTGGGGGTTTCCCCTATCAATCCCTGACTTTCTAACTGGGGCTTAATGCACAACTGTTTGCTTTGTTTGCTCAGAAAGTTCTCTCAAAGAAAATCTGAATACTCTCCAGGAGATCTTTCTCTCTGTCTTTTCAAATAAGTCACTATGATGAGAGAAATACTTACAACTTCATTAATCTCCCTCAGATACACACAAAGCTCATATGTCACTAGTTCAAAATCAAAAATCCAAACTGAAAAAAACAACTGATATTAAAATAAATAAACATCACCCACATTGCATCAAATTTGGAATAAGACAAATGAGGGAAGATTGGATTAAGATGTACAAAATATTGATGGTTTAGATGGAGTTAATGGGAAGGACCTACCTACCATGGCAGAGAGATCAGTAACTCAGGACCATACATTTAAAGTGATTGGTAAAATGATCAGAGGAAGTGCTACACCTGTCCCCACACCTCCCCCCTCACCCCCATCCCAGGCCCCAAGAAGACTTTCCACATCAAACAGATGTTCACCTGCACATCTGCTAATGTGGTATACTGCATCCGCTGTACCCGGTGTGGCCTCCTCTACATCGGGGAAACCAAGCGGAGGCTTGGGGACCGCTTTGCAGAACACCTACGCTCGGTTCGCAATAAACAACTGCACCTCCCAGTCGAGAACCATTTCAACTCCCCTTCCCATTCCTCAGATGACATGTCCATCCTGGGCCTCCTGCAGTGCCACAACGATGCCACCCGAAGGTTGCAGGAACAGCAACTCATATTCCGCTTGGGTACCCTGCAGCCCAATGGTATCAATGTGGATTTCACAAGCTTCAAAGTCTCCCTTCCCCCTACCGCATCCCAAAACCAGCCCAGCTCGTCCCTGCCTCCCTAACCTGTTCTTCCTCCCACCTATCCCCTCCTCCCACCTCAAGCCCCACTCCCATTTCCTACCTACTAACCTCATCCCGCCCCCTTTACCTGTCCGTCCTCCCTGGACTGACCTATCTCCTCGCTACCTCCCCACCTACACTCACCTTTACTGGCTCCATCCACACCTCTTTGACCTGTCTGTTTCCTCTCCACCTATCTTCTCCTCTATCCATCTTCTATCCGCCTCCCCCTCTCTCCCTATTTATTTCAGAACCCCCTTCCCCTCCGCCATTTCTGAAGAAGGGTCTAGGCCCGAAATGTCAGCCTTCCTGCTCCTGTGATGCTACTTGGCCTGCAGTGTTCATCCAGCCCTACACCTTGTTATCTCAGATTCTCCAGCATCTGCAGTTCCTGCTATCTCTGATACAAAGTTAACCTGCTTACTTTGGTCTTCCATAGTGCTCTATGTAGGGGGAATAATAATATCAGTGGAAAAAGAGTTGCAAACTGTCAAACGGATTCTTAATCTCACTCCTGACTGGACTAGCTCTAGTTTTTCGGTTTACATACACACCTGCCCCAGTCTCTTCTCTCTACCCTCCTTGCTCCCACTAATATACCGTGAAAACCTATCCCTGTTACCTATCCTGGCTCCTGACATCCTGAGTGTTCAGGAGGTCAAAGAGGTCAGTTTTAAAGGAGCATCTTAAAAGGAGGAGAGCTGCACATGTTTCCGGAAGAAATTCTGGACCAGAGGCTGGGTTCTGGGCTGAATGGAAGAAAGTAGAGTCACCCAACTCTCCCAAGGTTGTGGGATCTTGCAGTTCTCAAACTGGCTGTTTTGCTAGCCCATAAATCTACTGTAGCCACATTTCAAAAGCATTTCTTTGGTGGGGAATTATGCTGGGAAGTCCTGAAGGGTGCTATAGGAAGGAAACTTCTTTCTTACA
The DNA here is from genome assembly GCF_021869965.1 of Rhincodon typus. NCBI lineage: Eukaryota > Metazoa > Chordata > Chondrichthyes > Orectolobiformes > Rhincodontidae > Rhincodon > Rhincodon typus. Next base: position 3,943 of record NW_025976268.1, on the reverse strand, counting down.
CATGGGCCAACATTCCCTCCAATCTCAGGACTGGGTTGAAGCGTCAGTTTTGTATTTTGGATGTGTAAGACACAGTGGAGAATTAGGCATACAGCCATTTGCAAAGCATTGGAGTCTACAGTGAAAATTCCCAACATCTGTCTTGGCTTGAACATGGCTCTGATAATCTTCACTGATTGCGGCAGGTAATTTGCATCAAATGCTCCTGAAATTTACAGATTGCCTTTTGTAATTTCAAAACTCAAAAGATTAATATTGTGTTCAGGACAATCAGGCTTGGACCAAAAAATAGTCACTGAATAATTTTCAAGCCACAGTAGTGATGACATTTGAATTGCATTGGCTGTAAAGTGCTTTGAGGCATCCGGTGCAAGGTGCTATATAAATGCAAGTCTTTCCTGTCAAAAGCCACATCAGAGCAGTTCAGGCATTTAGTTGCCCTGAGTGGATTGTGACTAGTTAACTGTGCTAGTGGGCAGGATGGTCTCATACAGAGTCACGTGACAGAATGGGAACTAACTTAGTGAAATGTCTCTGGGCTAGTCAGTCAGAGACCCAGGCTAACGTTTTTGGAGGAAGGGTTTGAATCTCACCAAGGCACCTGGTGGAGTTTAAGTAAAACCTGTAATATAAAGCTAGTCTCAATATTGGTGACCGTAAAACTATTGTCAATTGTTCTATAAAGAAAAACCCATCTTGTTCATTAGTGCCCTTCAGGAAGTGTAAGCCTCAACAAGTCTTGCCTACAATGTGGCTGACCTGGAACTGCTCTGGAGGGCTATTGGTAACAGGCAATAAATGCAAGCCTGTCCTACGCATGTGCCGTGAATAAAATGGGACTGTAACTTCATCAAAGACAATGATCAAATAATGCACAAACACCAGGATGTGATAAATAAGGAATTTGCATTTCTTTATAATCTTGTGCAAACTCAGGATGTTCCAAGGTATTTCAAAGCCAATGGAATCTTTGTTGTAAAGAAACTGTCATGGCTGCCAATAGTGAAATGAAGGAAATCAGGGATCCACAAGGGGACAGTATTGGAGAAGTGCTAACGTCTCAGAGGAGGTGACATCTCAGATCTTCTTAGGTGAGACCACACCTGGGATATTGTGTGCAGTTTTAGTCTCCTTTTCTAAGGAAGGATGCTCTTGCTCTTGAGGGAGTGCAGCAAAGGTTTACCAGGCTGACTCCGGGGATGGCAGGACTGATGTATGAGGAGAGAATGATTAGGTTAGGATTGTTTTCGCTGGAGTTCAGATGAATTAAGGGGGTCTCATAGAGACTTATAAACTTCTAACAGGTCTAGACATGGTAGATGCAGGGAGGATGTTCCCGATGGTGGATGTGTCTAGAACCAAGGGTCACAGTATGAGGATTCAGGGTAGACCATTTGGGAAGGAGATGAGGAGACATTTCTTCACCCAAAGAGTGGAAATGAATTCCACAGGAAGTAGCTGATGCCAAAACAGTGAATGTATTCAAGAGGTGACTGGATATAGCACTTGGGGAGAATGGGATCAAAGGTTATGGGGAGAAAGCAGGGTTAGGCTTTTGGGTTGGACGATCAGCCATGATTGTGAAGAATGGCGGAGCAGGCTCGAAGGGCCGAAGGGCCTCCTCCTGTTCCTATCTTCTGTGTTTCTATGATTTGGAATGTTGGAGGAGATGACGGCAATAGGGAGGGATGAGGCCACCTGAAGGGATTTGGTAGCAAGGCTGAGAATTTCAAAGTTAGATGTTGTTTGACCAGGAGCCAGTGTAGAGTTAGGGAGCGATAGAACAGAAACAGGAATTGGTGCCAGTTAGTAGGTGGGCAGTAGAGTTTTGGGTAAATTGACATTTATGGAGACTGGGCCAATAGGAGATTGACCAGGACATCATTGGATGATTTTGGTCTGAAGGTCATCAAGATGGATGAGGGTTTTAGCAGCATTGGTTTCTGTTGCATTGACCTGTTGATGAACAGTTAGGAGTGAAACTAATGATCCTTTCCTGGTCTAGAATGTGGAGGTTTCCTCATTGTCGCAGTTACCTGAGGCTGTGGGTGGAATCTGGGAATGGCCAGTCCCGTAATGTTGGGAGAAATTCACTCCAGCTCTTTCACAAACAATTCACAACTGTGGGCACGAAGTTCTGAAATATTTCGTTGTGGAGATTGTCACAAAGGAGGTCTGTTTGCTGTCAATTCTCCCTCAGCAACAGTGGAGGATCAATAACTGCCTCTTATCCAAAACCCCTGGCCCTTTTTCACAGCTGATAGCCCTCTTCCTGTGCTACAGCCTATCCCATCCCCCAGAGCCTACAGAAAACATCAACTTGTGACCACTTTGAGGAACATCCTTACTTTGGTGAGAACATGACAAGATTCAGACTCAAAGTGAACAGTTTACATCTATTTCAGTGGAATTAACCAAAAGCAAAACAGTTCTCCCCTTGTGAAGGGAGGCACTGGGAAACAGGAATATCTGTCCATGTACCTGGTCTCCTCCTCACCCATTTCCTCTTCTTCCTTGAGCTCCTCTTGTCCTCTCCAGCTCAACTGTTGTATCATTCTGCGTCTCACATAACTCCATCTCCCTCCTGTACCCTTCTCCCCTCAACTCCATGCCCTCGTTCACCTCCCTATAATTTGTACCAATGCAACTCCTCTCTTCCTCTCCATTCCTCTCGCTCTAACTCCTCCTTCCACCCATCGCTTCATTGTTTCTTTTCCCATCCCTCCTTCCTTCCATCCATCCAATAGCCTTACTTTCCCCTTCATCTTTCTCTCTACCTCCTCCATCCACCTGCCTCACTCTCTCGATCTCCCTCCCAGACTCTGTCAGCTGGTCAATGCCTGAAGAAGGGGGTGGACTATTTGACATGGCACCATGTAATTCAAACTCGCTCCCCCTTGTGGTTAATCGCCGTTGAGATCAGCTTCTAGTGTTCCTCTGTTTTCAGATCATTATATTGTTGTCAAAATCTGAAGAAAGCATTTACTGACAGGGTTGTTTTGACATTTTACACCACCTTTAAATTCAACATTCTCAACTCAAATAATACATTCACTATTTTTGATCCCCATACTGTGCTTAATCTCCAAGTCTTATTTCTATCATTGCAATAGCACCTACACTTCAAAACTACTTGGTGAATCTTCAAAGTAATTTAGAACGTCCTCAGTTCAAAAAATACACACAAAGTTTTTCTTTAAAAATCTACCTCTTTCACCCAAGCTTCTTGTCACCTCTCACAAAACTTCCCCTGCGTCTCAAAATCTTTCAAATATTAGTTGGTCACCAGTCTTCATCTCTATTATCAGCATGAGCTACTTCATTCATACATACAAATATTAAAATTAATGGATTAATCGTTTGTAACCATCATTACTGCAAATGGATCAAGCATTCATTTGCAGCTCATAGCCATGTTCTAGATCTAGTACATATTTGAATTTCACAGAGTTTAACAGGCACATATTGTGCATTTCTCTGTGAAATTGCGTGTTTATGGCGTTAGAAATTTTAAGGATAATTCTACATTTACAGTATCCCCATTAAGTCAGCAGGGTTATATGAAATATTCCCATCAATATTTAATAAAAACTGAAAGAATTGCAGATGTTGTAAATCAGAGACAAAAACAGAAATTGGTGGAAAAAGCTCAGCAGGTCTGGCAACGTCTGTGAAGAGAAATCAGCGTTAATCTCCACAGATGCTGCCAGACCTGCTGAGCTTTTCCACCAATTTCTATTCTTGTCCATCAATATTTAAAAGTGTACAGGGCTTGTTATAATTCCTGTACCCCCTTCCTCAGCCAGTCATTTGGTAGTTTGTTGTGTTATGTAGCCCTGGAGAGATCCATGTCAAAGTAAACAGCATCAATGCTAAAGAGTATCAGAGATAGTAGGAACTGCAGATGCTGGAGAATCTGAGATTACAAGGTGTAGAGCTGGAT
>NW_025976267.1:6643-7517 GCF_021869965.1 Rhincodon typus | reverse complement strand
TGTGTCTGTGTGTGTGTGTGTGTGTGTGTGTGTGTGTGTGTGTGTGTCTGTGTGTGCGTGTGTCTGTGTGTTTGTGTGTGTCTGTGTGTGTGCGTGTGTATGTGTGTCTGTGTGTGTGTGTATGTGTGTGTGTGTGTGTGTGTCTGTGTGTGTGTGTGTGTCTGTCTCAAGCTTTTACCTTTTCACTGTAGGCCATTCAGCCCATTAAGTCTGCTCCATCATTCAATGAGATCATGACTGATCTGATAATCCCCAACTCCACTTTCCTGCCTTTTCCCCATTACCCTCAATTCTTCTCTCCGATGGGATTTCCACTCTCAAAAGTATAAATGAACGTTTTTCAGCCCCATTCACTCACACTGGATTCAAAACATTAACTCTGTTTCTCTCTCCAAAGACACTGCCTGACCCGCTGAATTTCTCTAGCATTCTCTGTGTTTGTTTCAGATTTCCAACATGCGCTGTAGATTGCTTCTATTGCCTCCCCTACTGATTAAAAATCTGTCTATCTTAGCCTTGACGTTCTCAATAACTCTCTGTGGTAAAGAACTTCACAGATTTACTACGGTCAGAGAAGAAATTCCTCCTCATCGCAAGTCTTCAACGTGCAGACCCTTAAACTGAGATTACGCCCTCGACTCCAAGAATCTTAGACTCTTCCACAAGAGAAAACAACCTTTCTATATTGTGGGATTCAATGGAGAGAGGAGGCCAGGTATTGGTTTAATGTCCGACCTGCAAAAACAGCGCCTCTGACAGTGCGGCACTCCCTCAGCACTGACCCTCTGACAGTGCGGCACTCCCTCAGCACTGACCCTCTGACAGTGCGGCACTCCCTCAGCACTGACCCTCTGACAGTGCGGCACTCCCTCAG
>NW_025976267.1:0-6543 GCF_021869965.1 Rhincodon typus | reverse complement strand
CACTGACCCTCTGACAGTGCGGCGCTCCCTCAGCACTGACCCTCCGATAGTGCAGTGCTCCCTCAGTACTGACCCTCCGACAGTGCGGCACTCCCTCAGCACTGACCCTGCGACAGTGCAGTGCTCCCTCAGCACTGACCCTGCGACAGTGCGGCACTCCCTCAGCACTGACCCTGCGACAGTGCGGCGCTCCCTCAGCACTGACCCTCCGACAGTGCGGCACTCCCTCAGCACTGACCCTGCGACAGTGCAGCACTCCCTCAGCACTGACCCTGCGACAGTGCGGCGCTCCCTCAGCACGGACCCTCCGACAGTGCGGCACTCCCTCAGCACTGACCCTGCGACAGTGCGGCACTCCCTCAGTACTGACCCTCCGACAGTGCGGCGCTCCCTCAGCACTGACCCTCCGACAGTGCGGCGCTGCCTCAGCACTGACCCTGCGACAGTGCGGCACTCCCGCAGCACTGCACTGGGAGAATCCACTATCAGTGGAGATTCCATGCTCGAGATGTTTCAGGTGTGTGAAAAATCTGCTTCTCACGTTCCAGTATTGTTTCAAACCTCATTAAAGCAAAGCTTTTACCTCAGAAGATGCAATCAAATATTTGTGTCCAATTATAAATTGCTTCTTATAAATACATACAAACCACATAACGCAAAAGCGGTTCATTAAATGTGAAGGAAGGGAAGTGACCCTGTGCTGTTGACACTCACCAAAGAGAGCTTGAAAAATGTTTAAAATGTGCCCAATTCATTCCAATGAAGGGAAAGAATTGTCGTTGTGTTTAATTAAGCATTTCTCAGAGGCCGCCAGGAGACTGAACGTATCCATAACAGCACATTCCCAGTCCGCATTCCGGAAGGAATAGGCAACTACAAAAATAGGAAGGTTACTGTTTTACAGAAAGGTTTGGGTGGGGGAGGGCAGCGGTGGAGGAAGACTGTGTGGAATGACTCAGGACTTAAAACGTGATGCTCCTCATGCAAGGGTTTACTCGTCCATCTGAAAAGCTATTCAGCATACACACTCCGCACGTCAGACCTGGGCAAACATATGACTCAAGCCACCCAAGAGACTCAATGATACGTTTGGAGAGGCTTAAAATCTCCAGCCCCTGTGTAAACACGGAATGTCGATTGTTCAGCCTCTGTTCTGAATGGTACTCACGACCTTTAACTGAGCAGAGGGACGTGGAGTCGGGGAATGGTGTTTGTTCAGGGTCCGCTTGCAGGCGAGAACGCATTCTTAAACCAGGACGCTTGTGACGAAGCTTGTGTGGGAAAATGTTAGTGTGATCTCCTCACTGATAGTCCAGGCTGTGGTTACAGAGCACCATCCTGTCATTCCCCCATGCCAAAGAACAAGTCTGGAATATGTCACTTTCTCCAAGCCCTAGGCATCATTATTTTGCAAATCTCGACAGTTTGAATTCAAGTGTTAAGTTGGAAGACAGTCTTGCACAGAATTTGCAGCTTAGAAACACACCACTCAGCCCATCCGTTTGATGCCAACATTTATGATCTATACCAGTCAGCTCTTCATCTCATCATATTTCATCAAGAATCCTTACACAGCATCTTCTAAATCCACAACCACTCTTACTGATAACGACAAGGGCAACATGTCATGAGGGGTATAGATAGTGTTGATGGTAATTGTCTTTTCCCTAAGATGGGGGATTTCCCTCAGACTACGGTTTTTTTAAGGTAAGAGGAGAGAGATTTACAAAAGACATGAGGGGCAAATTTTTTACACAGAGAGTGGCTCATGTGTGGAATGAACTCCCAGAGGAAGTGGTGGATGCAAATACAATTACAACATTTAAAAGACATTTCGATAAAGTCATGAATAGGAAAGGTTTGGAGGGACATGGGCCGGGAGCAGGCAGGTGGGGCTAATTTACTTTGGGATTATGTTCGGCATGGACTGGTTGGACCGAAGGGTCTGTTTCCGTGCTGTATATCTCTATGACTTTCAAGTAGTGGTGTTCCCATGTAACGTCTGCCCTTGTCCTTCTAGATGGTAGTGGTCATGTGCTTGGAAGGCGCTCTGTAAAGAGCCTCGGTGAATTTCTGCAGTGTGTCTCCAAGTCACATTCTCAAAACTTGACTACATTATCTATGATGTATTGAGAAAGTGCCTTTTAGACAATCTTTGTTTGTGCAGCCAGATCCAGCTATGTTTCCAAGGCAACCACAAAATCCAAGTAGCCCACCATCACTAAACCCAGCTTTAGGGCAGCATGGTGGCTCAGTGGTTAGCACTGCTGCCTCACAGCGCCAGGGACCCGGGTTCAATTCCAGCCTCCGGCAACTGTCTGTGTGGGGTTTGCACATTCTCCGTGTCTGCGTGGGTGTCCTCCAGGTGCTCCGGTTTCCTTCCACAGTCCAAAGATGTGGGAGTTAGGTGGATTGGCCATGCTAAATTGCCCCATAGTGTCCAGGGATGTGGAGGATAGGTGGGCTAGATATGGGAAATGCAGGGTTATATGGTAGGGGGTGAGTCAGGGTGGGATGCTCACTGGAGAGATGGTGTGGACCGGATGGGCTGAATGGCCTGCTTCCACACTGTAAGGATTCTATGATTTATAGAGAATTTAGCACAGGGGTTTAAAGCAGGAAGTAAAGATACTGTGCCTTAAAACATGGCCTGGGACATTTCCTGAGCAGTTGGACCAAATCAAGATTCACACTACACCCAGTCTGGAAACATCACACCTCCCAACAATTACACTGTGGGATGAAGTAATTATTAGTGTTTATCTGAACACTCTTGCTTATCCTCCTGCTGCTGTGTGCATTAATTAAGAAGTAAAACAAGTGATTTACGAGGTTTGCTGGCACTGCAGTTCAAAGTCACTCCTTGATGGGCCAGATAAGCACTTCAGAAGTCAAAAATCTCAACTTCACCAAAGGACCTAACTTTGGACGCTGGTTGGACTAAAATGCTTATTTCCGTCAGATAAGCCCTTCAGAATTCAAAAATCCCTACTTCACCATCTGAACGAATTTTTGATGCTGTTTTGACTAACATCTTATTTCATTCAGATAAGCACTTCAGGAGACCAATATCTCACTTCACCAAATGAGTTAGTTTTTGATGTTTGTTTGAATGACATGCTTCCCCCATGATAGCACTCAGGTCTCCATCTTGATTTTTAAACTCATGGCCTTGGGTGCGACCAACACCCACAACCTTTGGGCCTAGAAACGCAGGCACTGTCCAGTGATGGCTCACAGAAAGCAATGACCTCCATCACACCTGCCAAATGCATCGCTACCACTGACTAATGTAAGTAAATAGGCCAGTTGTTTAGCATCTTGTCACAATCCTGCCTCAACCTGTTTTTTGAATCCATTCATAGGATGAAGGTGGTCACTGGCTAGGCCATCATTTATTGGTCAACCACACTGCTGTGTTATATGTAGGCCAGGCCAGGTAAGGATGGCTGTTTCCTTCCCTGAAGGACATTAGCAAAACCACATGGGTTTTTCCTGATAATCAGCAATGAATTAATGGTCATCATTAGACTCTTTAATTCCAGATTTTTTATTGAACTCAAATTCGCCCATCTGCCATGGCAATATTTGAACCTGGGTCCCCAGAACATTACCTGGATTGTTGGGATTAACAGTCCAGTGATTATACCACTAGGTCGTCACCTTTCCTTTTCTAGCAGCTGACACAGTATTTTCTTTTATTTATGATTACCAGAAGAGAAAAAGTGCACATTTAACTTTATCTTCCATTAAAATACATCAAGGGGAACGTGAGCAGAATGTGTGAAGAGCTCCAAGAATAACATCACTGCGAGTAAATCTCAGGTTACTGAGCAGCTACGATTAACTTACATGAAACTTTGATAAGAACGCATTTGGAGTTTTAAAAAGGACGGCAATATAATTTACTTAAAAGAAATGACCAGAACTGAGTGATTATATCCAGCAAGAAAGGCTGGGGATTTATTCTCTAGAGATGTGAATGGTGATCTTTAAGATTTGCTAGTCTAGACAGAGAAAGTTTCCACTTGGGAGCAAGACCAGACTATGGAATATAAATATAAGATACTCACTAATAAATCAATAAGACGCAGGAGCAGAAATATGCCATTCAGTCCATCATTCAATGAGAAGAATGTCTAATCTGATAATCCTCAACTCTATTTTCCTGCCTTTTCCCCAAAACCCTTCCCTTATTGATTAAAAATTTGACTACCTTAGTGTTGAATGTACTCAAGTACCCAGCTTCAACAGCCCTCTGTAGTAAAGAATTCCAGATTCACTACCCTCATGGTGAATAAATTCCTTCTGATCTGTCTGAAATGTGCAATCCCTTAGTCTGAAATGATGCCCTCTGATCCTAGACTCTCCCACAAGGGGAAGCAACCTCTTCACATATCACAGAATCATAGAGTTGTACAGCACGGAAACAGAACCTTCGGTCCAACTCATCCATGCCAACCAGATATCCTAAATTAATCTAGTCCAATTTGCCAGCATTTAGCCCACATCCATCTAATCATTTCTTATTCATGTACCCATCCAGATGCCTTTTAAATGTTGTAATTGTACCAGCCTCCACCACTTCCTCTGGCAGCTCATTCCACACACTGTGTGAAAAAGTTGCTCCTCAGGTCCTCTGTAAATCTTTCCCCTCTCGCCTTAAACCTGTGCTTCTAGTTTTGGACTCCTCTACCCTGGGAAAAAGACCTTGGCATTTCACCCTATCCTTGCCCCTTGTGATTTTACAAGCCTCTATAAGGTCACCCCTCAGTGTCCGACACTCCAGGGAAAACACACTTGTCAAGTCCCCTAAGAATTTTGTGCTTAGCCAGAGAGAGCCATGGAGACTGATTGAGGCGAATGGTAGAGATGCATTGCAAGAGGCAGCTGGATAAATGCACAAGGAAGACAAGAACAGAAGGGTAAGTGGTGGGATTACATGAAGTAGAGTGGAAGGAGACCTGTGCACCCAATGAGCCAAAAGGCTTATTTCAATGCTGCAAATTAGAACAAAGAACTACACAGCACAGGAACAAGCCCTTCGACCCTCCGAGCCTGTGCTGACACATTTTGCCCTTCCATGCTAAAACTGTCTTCACTTACAGGATCCGTATCCCTCTATTCCCTTCCTATTCATATATTCGTCCAGGTGCGTCTTGAATGCTGTTATTGTCCCTGCTTCCCAACTCCTCTGGCAGCTCGTTCCAGCCACTCACCACCCTTTGTGTGAAAATCATGCCTCGCGCACCTCTTTTAAACATCTCCCCCTCGCGCCTTGAACCTGTGTTGCCCAGTAAGTGACCCCTCCACCCTGGGAAGAAAGCCTCGGGTGCCGGATGCAGGAGGTTGACCTGAGCCTACCTGTAAATCCTCAAGTTCACTGGGAGCTCTCCCGGGAAGCCGAGCATTCCACACACCACTCGGCTGTTATTGAAGGTCCAGTCACCATCACAGACCTGCTTCCACCTCCCCTGATATTTCACCTCCACCACGCCTTCCGTAACAGGGTTACGCCGTCTGGCAGAGGCCATAGCCGGTCGAATGCGGACTTTATCCACCTTGTTCTGGCCCTGGTGACAGAGAGAAGGAGATAGTAAGGAATTCTCAATAAGACTACACCTGGAGTATTGTGTGCAGTTTGGAGTCTCTTTATCTGAGAAAGCATGTTCTGGCTGTGGAGGGTGTGCGACAAAGATTTACCAGAAACAAGGACAAAAGTTGGCTGGAAAAGCTCGGCAGGTCTGGCAACACCTGTAGAGAGAAATTAGAGTTCATGTTTTTGGGTCGAGAGACCCTTCCTCAGATCAGAATGATTTACCAAATTGATTCCTGGGATGGTAGGACTGATGTATGAAGAGAGACTGGATGTTAGGACTATATTCCCCAGAGTTTAGAAGAAAGGTAGGGATGAGGGCAGGGGAGAGAAGGTGGAGAGATCCCATAGAAATCTACATAATTCTAACAGAACCAAGCAGGCTAAAAGCAGGAAGGATGTTCCTGATGAGTGGGGAGTCCAGAACCAGGGGTCACGGTCTAAGGACACAGTGTACGCCTTTTAGGGCTGAGATGAAGAGAAAATTCTTCACTCAGAGTGTGTGGAACTCTCTGCTACAGAAAGCAGTTGAGGTCAAAACATTAATTTGTTTTCTAAAAGGAGATGGGTATATTTCTCAGGGCTAAAAAAAAAGGTCAAGACAGATACGGAGCGAAAGCAGGAACTGGCTATGAAGTTGGATGATTGTCTGTAATCAAAATGAATGGCAGAGCAAGCTCGAAGTGCCAAATGGCCTGTTCCGGCTCCTATGTTTTTAGAAGCAGCCTTCTGGTCTTTCACTGCTGTGTAATAACATTTTCTGTTAAAGGAGCACCTCCATATTGAGTGACCCTCTCAGTTATTTACCCCTCAAGCTGAGGAACTGTCCAAAGGCCATAACCAGGCAGTGACTCCCGTCTCGGAGATAGTAAGAACTGCCGATGCTGGAGTCTGAGATAACAAGGTGTGGAGCTGGAGGAACACAGCAGGCCAGGCAGCATCAGAGG
>NW_025976266.1:0-7517 GCF_021869965.1 Rhincodon typus | reverse complement strand
GGGGGGGAGATTTTGAAGCTTGTGAAATCCACATTGATACCATTGGGCTGGAAGGGAGATTTTGAAGCTTGTGAAATCCACATTGATACCATTGGGCTGCAGGGTTCCTCCCCTCCCCCTACCGCATCCCAAAACCAGCCCAGCTTGTCCCCACCTCCCTAACCTGTTCTTCCTCCCACCTATCCCCTCCTCCCAACTCAAGCCCCACCTCCATCTCTTACCTACTAACCTCATCCCGCCCCCTTGACCTGTCCGTCCTCCCTGGACTGACCTATCTCCTCCCTACCTCCCCGCCTACACTCACCTTTACTGGCTCCATCCCCGCCTCTTTGACCTGCCTGTTTCCTCTCCACCTATCTTCTCCTCTATTCATCTTTTATCCGCCTCCCCCTCTCTCCCTGTTTATTTCAGAACCCCCTTCCCCTCCCGCATTTCTGATGAAGGGTCTAGGCCCGAAACGTCAGCCTTCCTGCTCCTCTGATGCTGCTTGGCCTGCTGTGTTCATCCAGCTCTACACCTTGTTATCTCAGATCCCTATAACAGATTGGCTTTCATCTTCAAGCAACCTATCAAGTCACCGACCCAGAAGATGCACATCGATGAAACCAATGAATGGTTGAATGCAATCTCTCACAATGAAAGAATCTGGCAACATGTCAGATAAAGATTCAATTATGTCAGGAAGATTGCATCAGAGATTATGTTGGACAGTAATTTTGCTGTTGCTCTAGTGGAGGAAGTCATTGCTGACATTCTCATAGGACGAGATGACGGATTTCTTTTGCCACATACTCTGCAGAGAGTTAACGGTCAATAAAGGATATTACTGTGTAATAACCTTATAATAGAGAAGGTTATGTGAAACTATATAGATAAAATTATTTGTCTTTAAAAAAAAACTTTCATTGGACATGGGCATCACAAACAAGCATTTGTTGTCCATCCTGATTGCCCTTGAGCGGAATGGTTTGCTGTGTAATTTCAGATGGTAGTAATTGTCAATCTTATTCCTATCGGTCCAGAGTCACATTTAGACCCAACAGGTAAGAATGGCAAATATCCTTCCTTACAGGATTTGAGTGAACTGTTTTACTTTATATATATTTTCTTCAAAAAATATGAAATATTAATTTGTTAAATAATATGTGCAGCAATTGTCATTATTTAAAAAGTATATTTATATTCTGATATACCATAGTAAAATAGTATTAAACAGCATATATTTCCCACTTGTATCTCTGTTTCATAAAATGTTGCATGTAAACATTGATCAGTTTTATGCTGACTGTTTCTTCATGTATTCAGTGCTCTAAATTATATGCTTATAAATCACGTTTATATGAGCAGAAATGATTCAGGTATGTCCCAAATCAAAATAAATTCATCTGAATATAGTGTTAAAATTTTCCAGATGAAGAAGAGGCAAAGTTAGAAAACTAGAATATAAAAGTGTGGTGACATCTAAATGTCTAAGGATCATAAAATCAACAAATAGCAGGCTGCTGTAGGCCATGAGTTGTTTGCTGTGCCAGCTGAGTACATGCAGCACAAATTGTTGTATCTGATGTATAAGATACTTACACATTCTAAAAATGAATTCTATTTTGTTCCTTTACATTAATTTTGCAATGTTCATAAGCAATGATCATATTGTAAGCTGAAAAATAAGAATTGTGAATTTGATGAGTATACCAGCACACAAAAATGAGGTAACTAGAAGCCATAGGTAAAATAATCCAAACCCACTAGAAATGAAAAGAATAGTGGGTGGGGGAGCTTATTTGGGTGCAAGTCCAAAATCTTGGTTTTAAAAGGTAGGTCAACCTTCGAATTGTAGATCTAGATGAAATCCTGTCTCCTTCAGGATCCAGAGCTGATCTGCCTTTCCTCACCCAATTCCTTATGATGTCATCAGATTCTGAGGAGGTTAATGCAGGCTCCAGTGTTAACCCTTTCAGAATCATTACCTAATACAACACAATGCACTATAGGCCAGATAGAGTCTCCTGCATCATCGTGATGTGCTGCACCCACCATAACTTCACTAAGCAAAGGGGGAAGGAGGGGAGGCGAGGTCTTGTGAGACTTGGAGGGTTGAAGGGTCTGCTCCAAAGAAAAAGGAGACGATATTTGTCATGATTTCGGCTGGAAGATGAATAAGTGACACAAGGAAGCCAGGGCTATAGTCAGATGGAGGAAGACAGGCTGGTGAAAACCTTATATGAACAGATTCCAGGCTGAGCAAGCTGCTGTTTCCTGTGCTATGCATTTTTAAAAATCTGCTCACTGGGAGCTCACTGCATCCTCTTTGGGAAATTAATCATTGAAGTATTTCAGTGACTTTTTTCTCTATTTCATTAAAGAAAGTATTCTTTTGACATTTTACTATTCTAACACCAAATCCCCTTAGAAGTCTCAAACTAGATATGTATATAGATAGTATGGAGAAACCCAGCATTTGTGCTAATTCCAACTGAGTAACCTTGCACACTCCCACAACACCAGGCCCCTAGAGGGCAGCATGACAATGGGACAAGCATGGATTAATATTACCTTGCAAGGCACATGCTCCTTCACTTCAATTTGGTCACTTAGTTGAAGGGTCTTGAAGGGGTGATTGTGGAAAAGATGTTTTCTCTTGTGGGAAAATTAGAACTGGGGTCACGGTTTAAAAATAAAGGGTTGCCCATTTAAGACAGAGCAAGGATAATTTTCTTTCTCAGAGTTTGAGAGTCTCTGGAACTCTCTTCCTCAAAAGGCAGTGGAAGCAGAGTCTGTGAATATTCTTAAGGCAAAGGTAGATAGATTCTTGATAAGCAAGAGAACAAGAGGTTGTTAGAGACAGGCAGGAATATAGAGTAATCAAGTCAGCCATGAACTTATTGAATGGTGGAACAGGCTCAAGGTGCAGAATAGTCTAGTTCAGCTCCTAAGTTGTGTGTTCACATGCCACATACCATAAACCAAGAACTTGCTGCGAAAGTTGTAAGACAGACATAGTGAAGTATTATTACATCACAGAGACAGATGACAAATCACATCAGCTGTACTCACAACAGTCAAATTAAAATGCTGAACGACCCTCAAAACTTGCCAGAATGGTTTATCACCAGGCTTTTTAAATAATCAATACCGGACGTCCATGAATGACCATACCAGACATCAATGAATAATAATGAAATAGCTTTACCAGAGCAAAGTTAAACCAGAAGAATATACCAGCACATAATAATGAGGTAATTAGAAACCATAGGCAAAATAATCCAAACCCACAAGAGGTGAAAAGAATTTATGAATAAACAATATTCATAACCTAGTTAACATTTACATTTTAAACCCAGTCTTCATTGATTATAGCTTCTTCTCACACAAATACAAACAGAGAAACAGGCATGGGTGAGGGATACATCAAAAGAAAATTGAATGTGATGTAGATGCCAGACTCCATGATCCATAATATCACAGGCACATGGGATTTTATCTTGCTTGATTTCTGCAGAAACCAGTCGATGCAAATAGCTTCTATTAGGTTCCAAGAAATATTCACTTAATTCTTATAACTGAGATTCTGTTCTCGAAGCTTTCAATAAATTGATAATGGGAGGACAACCAGAAAGCAATCAATCCAGCCTGCAATTTTTCCCAGCATAATCCTTTTGACAAAACACATTAGCTAAAACTTTTTATTCCCTTTCACCAACATTTTCTTTGTTGGTTTGATGGGCACCTGTTGACATTCAAACATATGTCATCTGTTTGAGCATAATGCCTCTCGGAGTGAAAACACCTATGGAATACTTTGAACAAGAATCAAATAGTAAATAACCTCCAGGCCTGGCCTCAAACTAAAGTCGGTTTGTTCTTCTCTTCTTTAAAAAAAATAAGCCACTGCTTACCGTGCAAAGGTCACGTTCAACTAACTTACAGCTCATAGATCCAAACCAAAAATGATTTTAAAAAGTCTCAACAACATGGAGATAGTAAAGAGGAGCCACGTTAGGCAATTTGGGCTCAGGAACATGTGACACAGTTCTTCTATATCATGGTTAATGTATATCATCACTTTATTCACACAATGTCGCTACAGTTCTGGAGAACTTTCTCTTCCTTGATTCAATGGTCACCCAAATTTTAGTCCCACAGGTTTGGTAAGGGAAAATATAGGCAAAGTATGAACACAAATATAGTACAAGTAGTAACAGATCCAAAAGTGGGATATCTACAAAATAAGAATATTTTCTGTAGTCTTCATGTGCCACATAGTGCTTTGTCCTGAAACAATCAGGTAGCTAATCTGGAAGATGATCACTTGAATATATAATGATTGTTCTGTGATCAACTGTAACAAAAAAAAATTATATGCACATCAATGTGGAGGAATCATTTTGATTTTTTTTACAATCGGACAATCTTGGACAATCCTCATTGTATCAAAATATACAATATGATTCTGATTATGTCAAAATTGTTGAGAATAGGTTAGTCTGGAGCACAGAGCATAAATCATCATTGACAGAGCTTGTTCATTCCCTGATTACCCTGTATTTCCGTGAAAATTATCAAGAACAGAGGAGCAGGCTGTTTTTCAAGGAGCACAGGAAAAGCAATGTAATATTCCTGGGGAATTTAGTGGCTATTTGATTTACACATATACAAAGAAATTAGGCCACAAATTCTGTCTCGTTTCCAATTTAGTAATTGAGTTGGTCAAGTCAGTCTTCTGTATAGTTTTAGTTACCCAACTGAATAATCTTAACTCTGAGTGTGGAGAATGAGCTGTGCTGGAGTAAGTCTTCCTCTAACTGCTGATGTGGGATTGCAAGTTAGAATAAATGTAAATTTCTACATTTCAATGATACCATTGTAACCAATAACATGCATTCATCTAACCTCAATTTGCAGCTGGTGGGAAGTCTGTCCAGGAGTGGTGGCAAGAAGGCTGGGATAATATAGCAGACTTTCCCAACATGGGGCTCTTCCTACCAAATTGGCAGATGTAATCCCAGTCACTTCTATTATTACCCCAAAGTCTTCAAGGCAAGATTCCGATTACGTGATTGGATCCCAATTACAATATTAAGTCCAGCTTGAAAAGAGACATTGTTGCAGCTTTCTTGCTTGGCTGAAGCAGGTTTGAAGTGGATCAGAACATAACAAGGTTAGATTATTCATTTTGTCAACATGGGCCAAGAGGAGCAGGAATACCTCTCTGTGATGACAATCTTCCCTATCCCGTCCACACATGCCCCCTCACAGAACCTCCTTCTACTCACTCATGTGCATAGTGCACTGATTTGCTGGATGCAAAGCAGACCAGCAACATCTTACTGAAGCCTAGCAGTTACAGTTGCCATAACAGAGCTCTTACCAGGTAGGTCAGAATTTAATTTATTCCTATGGTTTGTAGCCATTATCCTGCTGGGAGTTAAAATCACCACCATTACTATTAATTACTTCCAAACATAGACTCATAGAATCATAGATTCACAGAAATCAGCCGTATTCTCAAAAATGAGAGGTAAATGTTCGCAAACTACAAGGATACTATATGTTGCTGTGAATGTTTATAAACTTGACCAACAGAGAAAGGAGGAAGCAAAATTAATCCTCCATTTGTGACTTTTGACTCTTCTCTCAATCCCCAAAAAACGTTAAATTCTTAATGCCAATTATTGAGATAAACTGCTATGGCAGAACGAACTATACCAGCAGCAGCCAGCATGTGAGAGCAAATTTGAAGCTGTTCATGCATTAGGTGCCAAGCTGTCACGGTACTCACCCTGCCCACCTGCTCATGGTAAGACTCGAACCCCACTGGGCCTCATTAGCTTGCTTCTTGCACTCCTGCATGGCCAAAGACAACAGCCCAGCAATGGTCCAAATGCTGAAAATTGAACATTTTCAGCTGAATCTTTGAGCAGTTTCTAGTTGTACCCCAAACATTCAGTCATTCTACCGCTGACACTCAGTAGCACAAGTGTGTACCGTCTACAAGACTCACTACCGAAAATTGAAGATCCTTAGACAACACCTTCAAAACCCATGACTACCACCATCTCAAGGGACAAGGGCAGCAGATCCATGGGACTACCACCATCTGCAAGTCCCCCTCAAAGCCACTCACTATTCCGAATTGGAAATATATCACCATTCCTTCAGTGTCGCATCCAAAATCCTGGAACTCTCTCCCTAAGGGCATTGTGGGTCAACCTACAGCAAAAGGATTGCAGTGGTGCAAGTAGGCAGATGATCACCACCTTCTCAAGGGCAGCTAGGGATGGGCAAAAATTGCTGGCCAGCCAGCGATGCCCACATCTCACAAGTGAATTAAGAAAAAACCTCCCTGACATTCGATGGCTACAGCATTGGCAAGAACTTTGCCAGTATCATGTTGGGGGCTCATCATTGGTCAAAACTGTAGGTATACCAAACACAGCCGAAACAGTTCTCTCTTATAAAATGAGGATAAAATACTAAGTGATATAAATCATGATTTATTGTTGCTGGAATAATTTTGGAATGCCTCTATGGCAGCTGGAGATTGAAAAATTTTCTA
Organism: Rhincodon typus; assembly: GCF_021869965.1. NCBI lineage: Eukaryota > Metazoa > Chordata > Chondrichthyes > Orectolobiformes > Rhincodontidae > Rhincodon > Rhincodon typus. The sequence continues at coordinate 961 of NW_025976266.1, read as the reverse complement.
AAACTTTGTTCACAGATTTGTCTTTTTTATTGATGCATGAGAAGTTATTGGCACCAGCCTGTCTCCCTCAGAATCCATTTTACAACAAACCTGAAGCATTTGTTTCTCTGTCCGATTTGTCCATTGGGCAGAGAGTTATCAATTTGAACTCTGACTCTTTCAATGAATGCTGGCAGCCAGGAAAACTGTCATTGAACAGGTTACCATTCCTTGGAAGCATTTACTTGTTAACTCCTAGTGCTTTCAAATTGAATATGATAACTTTAGCACAATGGGTTTAGATAGAGCATATTAAAGTCTGAATGGGCTTCCACTTTTCTGCACAGAAGACACCCTGCCACAGACCGGTCACCAGGGTGTTTGGAATGCATGCCTTTCCTCCAGACCTAACTTCAGTCATGTATTATTATTTGGAACAATTTAATATGAATCATATCCAGAACCTTCAGTCACAAAAAGATCAAAAGTCCCCAAAAAATGACAGGTATCCAATTGGGAAAGTAGTAAAACAGATAATGTATTAGCCACAGCTCAACAACTTAAAACAAATCAGTACAAAGGGCAGTAATAGCACTGAAAAAAATGAATGAAACTAAGACGTAACAAATCTCCTGGCTCTGATGACCTGCATCCTAGTGTTTTAAGACAGGCAGCAGAAGAGATAGCGGATGTATTAGTTTTGATCTGCTCAAATTCCTCAGAACCTAGAACAGTTTCCAAGGATTAGGAAGTAGAAAACATAACCCAATGTAGCATGAAGTGAAAAAAAAAACAGAACTATTGGTCAGGTAACCTAATCTCAGTAGAAGGCAAAATGCTAGAATCAATTATTCGGAGTGCGGTAAACAGGTTTTTAAATCATAAAATAATTAAGCAGAACAAACAGAGGTTTGGAAAAACAAAGAGATAGTAAGAACGGCCAATGCTGGAGTTAGAGATAACACAGTGTGGAGCTGGAGGA
>NW_025976265.1:0-7517 GCF_021869965.1 Rhincodon typus | reverse complement strand
TGATGAAAAGTTCCTCTATCTCAGCCTTGAATGAAATCTCAACAGCCCTCTGTGGCAAAGAATTCCACAGATGCACTCGCTTCTGCAAAGAAATTCCTCCTCATCTTTGTCTTAAATGGGTGACCCCTTACTCTGAGATGATGCACTCTGGTCCCAGATTCTCCCACAAGAGGAACAATCTCTGCACAGCTCTCCTGCCAAGGCCGTGCAGAATATTGAATGTTTCAATGAAGTCGCCTCTCATCCTTCTAAACTCCAATGAGTACAGGGCCAAACTACTCAAATAAAATCCTCATAAAATCATCCCTCCATACCCAGTATCAGCTGAGTGAACCTTCACAGGACTGCCTCCAGTGTCATTAGGTAATGTCTGTGAGGTGATGCATGATGGAGATCAAATGCAGGAGGGAAGTATACAGTAAATGGCAGGACCCTGAGTAGCATCAATGTGCAGAGGGATCTAGGCATACAGGTGCACAGTTCACTGGATACACAAGTGGATCAGGAGAGATTGAGGAATCTTTGTTTGTTTTCACTGAAATGTCAAAGGAAAAGGGGGTGCCTGATAGAAATTTACAAAATTATAAGAGGCACCGGGATAGAATGGATAGTTAGAATGTTTTTATCCCCAGGGGAGAAATGTAAACTACTGGGCGCATAGGTTTAAGGTAAAGAGGGGGAATGTTTAAAGGAGATGTGAGAGGCAGGTTTTTTACACAGAGGGTGGTAAGTGTCTGGAATGTGTTGCCAGAGGAGATGGTGGAGACGAATACAATAGCAACATTTAAGAGGCATCTTGACAGATACGGGAATAAACAAGGATAGAGGGACACGGACCCTAGGTAGGGGCAGAAGGCTTTTAGTTCAGAAAGTCACCATGTGTCAGTGCAGGCTTGGTGGGCCGAATGGCCTATTCCTGAGCTGTACTGTTCTTTGTTCTGTCTTCTCTTTATAAGGGGCCCAAAACTGTTCACAGTATTCCAGTTGCGGCCTTGTATAGTTTTAGTAAAATCTCCCAACTTTTATTATTCCATCCCTTTTGAAATAAAGGCCAATATTCCATTTGTCTTTCCCATTACCTGCTGAACTTTGCTGTTGGCTTTTGGGATTTGTGCATGAAGACTCTCAAATCCCTCGATACTATAGCTTTCTGCAATCTGACTCCTTTTAAATAACATTCAACTTCTCTATTCTTCCTGCCAAAGTGCACAACCTCACATTTTCCTCAATTATATTTCACCCTACTCAGTTTTTGCCAACTTGATTAACCTATCTCTATCCTTCTGCAGGCTCTCTGTGTCATCCTCATCACTTCCCTTCCTGTCTATTTTTGTGTCATCCACAAACTTGGCTACAGTACATTCACTTTCCTCATGCAAGTCATTAATACAGATTGTAAATAACTGTGGTCCCAGCACGGATCCCTGTGGGGTACTAGTTACAGATTGCCATTCCTGAAAAAGTTGCCTTTATCCCAACTCTCTGTCTTCTATTAGTTTGCCAATCCTCTATCCAAACCAATATACTATCCCCAACACCATGGGCTGTTATCTTATTAGGTTACCTAACGTGTGGGTCCTTCTGAAAATCCATATATATCACATTTCCTGCTCCCCCAATATCTATCCTGCTTGTTATCTCTTCAAAGAATTCTAGTAGATCTGTCAGGTATTACTTCCCCTTTCCATGAAGCCATGCTGAATCTCCTTGACTATATTAAATATTTCTAAATGCCCTGCTGTTACATCCTTTAGAATAAACTCCAACATTCTCCCAATAACAGACATTAAGCTAACTGACCTATAGTTACCTTTGTTTTGTCTCCTTCCCTTTTTCAAGAAATGTGTTTTATTGGCAGTTTTCCAGATCTTCTGGAACTTTTCCAGAATCTAAGGATTCCTGGAAGGTTATTCCCAGTGCATCCACTATCTCGGTAGCTACTTCCTTTAATATCCCAGGATGCATCAGGTCCAGGGGACTTATCGGACTTTAGAGCCATTAGTTTCCCAAACACTTCTTTCCAGTGACAGTTATTGTCTTTATTTCCTCCCTAACCCTGCCCTATGATTATTTAGTAATTTTGGAATGTTGTTAGTGCTTTCTACCATGAAGTAGATGCAAGATATTTATTCAACACATCTGTATTTCCCTCATTCCCCATTATTATTTCCCCAGCCTCATTCTCTAAAATCTCTGTGTTAATCATACAGCCATAGAGATATACAGCACAGAAACAGACCCTTCAGTCCAGCTTGCCCATGCCGAACAGGTATCCTACATTAAACTAGTCCCAATGCCAGCATTTGGCCCATATCCCTCTAAACCCTTCCTATTCACGTACCCATCCAGATGCCTTTTAAATGTTGTAATTGTACCGGCCTCCACCACTTCCTCTGGCAGCTCATTCCACACACGCACCACCCTCTGCATGTAAAAGTTGCCCCTTAGGTCCCTTTTAAATCTTTCCCCTCTCACCTTAAACCTATGCCCTCCAGTTTTAGACTCCCCCACCCCAGGGAAAAGACCTTGTCTATTTATCCTATCCATGTCCCTCTTAATTTTATAAAACTCTACAAGGTTACCCCTCAGCCTCCAACGTTCCAGGGAAAATAGCCCCAGCCCATTCAGCCTCTCCCTATGACTCATACCTTCCAACCCTGGCAACATCCTTGTAAATCTTTTCTGAGCCCTTTCAAGTTACACAATGCTGTTATGGTTTTTTTCCCTTATTATACATTAAAAAACACATTTACTGTCCGTCTTTATATTACCAACCAGTTTTCCATCACAGGTTTTTTCCTCTTTATTAGTTTTTGGTCATCTTTTGTTGGTTTTTAAAACTTGCCCTTTTAAAGGAAGGATATTATTACCTGGAGAGGGTCTGGACAGATTTACCAGCACGTTGCCAGGTATGGAAAGTTTGAGTTATGAAGAAAGGCTGGATAGGCTGGGACTTTTTTCACTGGAGTGTAGGAGGTTGAGAGGTGAAGGTATAGATAGAGTTAATGATTGATGTCTTTTCCCTAAGATGGGGGATTTCAAGATTAAGGAGCATATTTTTAAGGTGAGAGGAGAGAGATTTTAAAAAAGACATGAGGCAAATTTTTTACGCCAAGAGTGGTTCGTGTGTGGAATGAACTTCCTGAGGAAGTGGTGGATGTGGGTACAGTTACAATGTTTAAAAGACATTTAGATAAGTGCATGAATAGGAAAGGTTTGGAGGGATATGGGCCAGGAGCAGGCAGGTGGGACTAGTTTAGTTTGGGAACATGCTCGGCATGGACTGGTTGGACCAAAGGGTCTGTTTCCGTGCTGTATGATTCTATGATTCTGACTAACCACTAACCTTTGCTGCATTTTAAGTTTTTTTTCTTTCAGTTTCAGGGGAGGTGATGGCCTAGTGGTATTATCGCTGGACTGTTAATCCAGAGACCCAGACAACGTTCTGGGGACCTGGGTTTGAATCCTGCCACAGCAGATGATAGAATTTGAATTCAATAAAAATCTGGAATTAAGAATCTAATGATGACCATGAACCCATTGCCAATTGTCGGGAAAACCTATCCAGTTCACTAATATCCTTTAGGGAAGGAAACTGCCATCCTTACCTGGTCTGGCCTACATGTGACTCCAGTCCCACAGCAATGTGGTTGACTCTTAACTGCCCTCTGGGCGATTAGGGATGGGCAATAAATGCTGCCAGGTCAGCGATACCCTCATCCCATGAATGAATAAAGGGTTTGATACTGTCTTTAGTTTCCTTGGTTAACCATGGTTGGTTTAACCTCTTCCTAGAATCCATCTTCCTCTCTGGGATAGATCTTTCTTGTGAGCCGTGAACTATTTTCTTAAAAATCTGCCATTGTTCCTCAACAATATTTGTTGCTACACTCCTTACCCAGTCCACTGCAACCAAACTCTGCCCTCATCCCTTTGTAATTATCCTTATTTAAGTCTAGCACTGTTGTCTCTGATCCATGTTTCTCCCTCTCATACTGAAGGTCAAATTCTACCATGTTCTGGCCACTTATATTCTGACATCAAATATTAAACCTGCCTCATTGCACATCACCAGATCCAAACAGAATGATCCCTGAAGAAATTCTGAGGAAGGGTCACTCGACCCAAAATGTTAACTCTGATTTTTCCTTCACAGATACTGCCAGACCTGCTGAGCTTTTCCAGCAACTTCTCTTTTTGTTATAGACTGATCCCTGGTTGGATCCACAATATATTGTGAATCTGTCCTGAACGCAACATAAATACTTTCTCATGGCTACTTTGCTGAATTGATATTCCTAGTCTACGTGAAAGTTAATGTCACCCATGGTTGGTACACTGCCTTTACTATAAAATGGAATCATAGAATCCCTACAGTGTGGAAACAGGCCCTTCGGCCCAACAAGTCCACACTGAACCTCAGACCATCCCACCCAGGCCCATCCCCCTATAACCCACACTATGGGCAATTTAGCACGGCCAATCCACCCTAACCTGCACATCTTTGGACTGTGGGAGGAAACCCACGCAGAGACGGGGAGAATGCGCAAACTTCACACAGACAGTCGCCCATGGTTGGAATCGAACCCAGGTCCCTGGTGCTGCAAGGTAGTAGTGCTAACCACTGAGCCACCGTGCTCTCATTATCTCCTCAACTATTCTCTGTCCCACTGTACAGCTACTGTTGGGGGTTCTGTAGAGTATTCCTCCCCTTGTTATTTCTGACCCCTCCCTATAAGGATTTGACATCTTCCAATTCAAGATCATTTCTTGCTATCGTACTTATTTTATCCCGTAACAACAATGACACCCCACCACCTTCCCTTCCTCCTTGTCCTTGCTAAAAGTTCCAATATTTCAGAATATTGAGTTCCCAGCTTTGATTGCCAAGGGGCCAAGCCTCCATAACACTCATGTAATTACATAAAATCTGAGACACTTTCAAACACAACTATTGAAATACAATTGAAGGAAATATAACACTCACAAGATAATTCTCGCCATGTTTAGACATCAGCATCTGTGCAACCTCCCTCAGGTTGGCACGGAAACTCTGCTCCTCTGCCCCCACTGGATAGGAGACCGAAATGATCCGCTCAGTGATGTAGGTCAGGTCAAGGTCGGAACTCTCCTCCATGTTTTGAGAGAGGCTCACACTCCTAATGAACAGAAAACACAAAATTGAGGCACTGCCAGCTTAAATTATTTCAACTTCTTTTCACAGATGTGCGTGTCATTTGCTGGCTGGGCCCAGCATTTATTGCCCGTCCCTATTTGCCCCTTGAGAAGGTGGGGGTGAGCTGCCTTCTTGAACAGCTGCAGTCCATGTGCTGTCGGTTTACCCACAATGTCCCTTAGGGAGGGAATTCCAGGATTCTGACCCAGTGACAGTGAAGGAACGGTGATATATTTCCAAGTCAGGATGGTGAGTGGCTTGGAGGGGACCTTGCAGGGGGTGGTGTTCCCATGTATCTGCTGCCCTTGTCCTTCTAGATGGAAGTGGTCGTGGGTTTGGAAGGTGCTGCCTGAGGATCTTTGGTGAATTTCTGCAGTGCATCTTGTAGATAGTACACACTGCTGTTACTATACAATGTGTGAGAGTGTGTGTGTGTGTGTGTGTGTGTGTGTACATATGTGTGTGTGTGAGACAGAGTGTTTGTGTGAGAATGTGAGTGTGAGCGTGTGTGTGTGTGTGTGTGAGAGTGTGTGTTGTCCAGGTGGGTGTGAGTGTTTGCACCTTTTCACACACTCAGAACCTCCAGCAATGACCTCCTGCTCCTGCTCCACTCCCTCTATCTCCCCCAGGGTCAATCCTCAGTCCCTCCTGTTCCTCATCCACACGCTGCCCCTTGGTCATACCGTCCAAAACCACAGTGTTAGATTTTACCTGTTCACTGACCACACCCAGCTCTCCCACTATCCCTGAAAGATCAGGACAGGAGCAGCATAGAATTCCTCCAATTGAAGATTGGGAAGAGGGAGTCGAATGTTTGTGATCCCAGCTCCGAATTCCATTCCCGAGCTCCCGAGTCCATCCCTCCCCCAGTCACTGTCTGACATTAAACCAAACTCATCACAACTTCCATGTTGTCAGTCTAACCATGAGATAACCCACATATTCATGTCATCACTAAGTCAACCTATTCCCATCTCACCATCATTGCAAACCGCTATCAGCCTTCAGTTCACCTACAACTGAAACTCTCCTCCTGGTTTCAGTATATCCTATCTCACACATTCTCTGCTCCCTGAACATGAGCACATCCCAAACTCTGCTTCCTGTCTCTAACTTCACAGCGACGGCCTCTCACTCAGGTCCCTCACCCCCTCTCCCCCATATCCACCATCCTCTCCCAATCGCTGTAATCACTACCCCCTCAACACCGAGATCCACTGCCCTTTCCCAATAGCTGTAATTCCACCCCCAACCCCCCACCTGAGATCCACCATCCTCTCCTGATCTCTGTAATCTACTGTCGATGGCAGTGCCTGAGCCTACAGCTCTGGAATTCCCTCCCTAAACGCTTTCTGCCTTGAATTTTCCTTCTCTCCTCTCCCCTTCCACCTGTCAACGTCACTGTCTCATTTCCTTGAGCTTTACCTGCTTTTCTCTTGCTCTCTCTCCGCTCTCTCAGCCCCTCTCACTACTTCTGTCCAAACCCCGCTCCCTCTACCTCTCACTCTCACCGTCTCTCTTTCAAACTCCCAATCTCACCGTGATCTTTTCCAAGCTGTTGCTTTCACAAGGCTGTCAGTCACCCCATCTAACCTGTCCTTATTTGGCTCAATGTGAAATCGTGTTTGAAAATCATTCTTGCGTAGGTCCTCGGAGCATTTTTCTTCATGAACGGTGCTACAGGAATGCACAGTGGTGCTTACTGTATCAGGATGCCTTTTACAATTGGACAAAAACATTTGTGTGTGTGCCTCAGTGCCTATATATGCACTGCTCATGTGTGTCTTGGTGTCTGTTGCTATGTCTGTACAGAACACAATGAGTCAACAACAACATTTCACATTAACCAACCATGTGATACCACTGACCTCTCCTGAGTAACTACACTGTGGGTATTTGACATTCTGGTAAATTAGTTATTTTTACAATTTACTTTAGATAATATCAAAATAAGTTAACAGCTTTACAGTCTGTCCCATTCCATGAATTCCATTGGATTTAATCACTTCCCAGACTCCCACCTTGTCAATTTCCTGAATCCTTTCAAACAAAACTTTTTCACCCTTTCATAAGGAAAATTATATACCACTGGTCTGGAACAAAATATGAACCAAAATTGGACTGAAATCAGTCAGTGCAATGCACACACGCTCACACACACACTCTCTCTCTCTCACCTCGCCCACCCACACACACACACACACACACACACACATGCACACACACACACACTCTCTCTCCCTCACACACACACACGCACACACATACACGCACACACACACATACACACACATTCTCTCCCTCACACACACACACACACACTCCCACACACTCACACTGA
>NW_025976264.1:6924-7518 GCF_021869965.1 Rhincodon typus | reverse complement strand
CTGTAACACACTGACAGCGCACACTGACCCACACTGTAACCTGTTGACAGCGCACACACTAATCCGCACTGTCACACACTGATAGCGCACACACTGACCTGCACTGTAACACACTGACAGTGCGCATACACTGACCCACACTGTAATACACTGATATCACACACACTAACCAGCACTGTAACACACTGACATCACACACACTGACCCGCACTGTAACACACTGATATCACACACACTGACCCGCACAGTAACACACTGATATTACACATAATGACCCACACTGTAACACACTGATATTATCCACACTGACCCGCACTGTAATACACTGACAGCCTGCACACTGACCCACACTGTAACACACAGATATCACACACACTGATATTGCGCACACTGACCCGCACTGTAACACACTGACAGCGCACATACTGACCCGTGCTGTAACACACAGATATCACACACACTGACCCGCACTGTAACGCACTGATATCACATACACTGACACGCACTGTAACACACAGATATCACCCACACTGACAGCACTGTAGCACACTGATATCACACACACTGACCCGCACAGTAACACACTGACAGCGC
>NW_025976264.1:5922-6424 GCF_021869965.1 Rhincodon typus | reverse complement strand
GTCAGTGTGTGCGCTTTCAGTGTGTCACAGTGCGGGTCAGTGTGTGTAATATCAGTGTGTTAGAGTGCGGGTCAAAGTGTGCAATGTCAGTGTGTTACAGTGCGGGTCAGTGTGTGCGCTGTCAGTGCGTTACAGTGTGTTACAGTGCAGGTCAGTGTGTGCAATGTCAGTGTGTGTGGTATCTGTGTGTTACAGTGTGGGTCAGTGTGTGCGCTGTCAGTCTGTTACAGTGCATGTCAGTGTGTGTGATATCAATGTGTTACAGTGCGGGTCAGTGTGTGTAATATCAGTGTGTTACAGTGCGGGTCAATGTGTGCAATGTCAGTGTGTTACAGTGCGGGTCAGTATGCGCACTGTCAGTGCGTTACAGTGTGGGTCAGTGTGTGTGATATCAGTGTGTTACAGTGTGGGTCAGTGTGTGTGATATCTGTGTGTTACAGTGTGGGTCAGTATGCGCGCTGTCAGTGTGTTACTGTGCGGGTCAGTGTGTGTGATATCAGTG
>NW_025976264.1:4679-5422 GCF_021869965.1 Rhincodon typus | reverse complement strand
GTAATATCAGTGTGTTACAGTGCGGGTCAGTGTGTGTGATATCAGTGTGTTACAGTGCGAGTCAATGTGCGCACTGTCAGTGTGTTGCAGTGTAGGTCAGTGTGTGTGCTGTCAGTGTGTTACAGTGCGGGTCAGTGTGTGTAATATCAATGTGTTACCATGCGGGTCAGTGTGTTACAGTACGGGTCATTGTGTCTCATATCAGTGTGTTACAGTGCGGGTCAGTGTGCGCGCTGTCAGTGTGTTACAGTGCGGGTCAGTTTGTGTGATATCAGTGCGTTACAGTGCGGGTCAATGTGCACACTGTCAGTGTGTTACAGTACGGGTCAGTGTGTGCGCTTCCAGTGTGTTACAGTGTGGGTCAATGTGTGCAATGTCAGTGTGTTACAGTGCGGGTCAGTGTGTGCAATATTAGTGTGTTATAGTGCGGATCAGTGTGTGTGATATCTGTGTGTAACAGTGTGCTGTATGGCCCTGTGTGTAATATCAGTGTGTTACAGTGAGGGTCAGCGTGCGCGCTGTCAGTGTGTTACAGTGCGGGTCAGTGTGCGCGCTGTCAGTGTGTTACAGTGCGGGTCAGTGTGTGATATATCAGTGTGTTACAGTGCGGGTCAGTGTGCACGCTGTCAGTGTGTTACAGTGTGGGTCAGTGTGTGTGATATCAGTGTGTTACAGTGTGGGTCAGTGTGTGTGATATCTGTGTGTTACAGTGCGGGTCAGTATGTGCGCTGTCAGTGTGTTAC
>NW_025976264.1:3612-4179 GCF_021869965.1 Rhincodon typus | reverse complement strand
GGGTCAGTGTGTGTGATATCAGTGTGTTACAGTGCGGGTCAGTGTGTGTGATATCAGTGTGTTACAGTGCGGGTCAGTGTGTGCGCTGTCAGTGTGTTGCAGTGCGGGTCAGTGTGTGTGATATCTGTGTATTACAGTGCGGGTCAGTGTGCACGCGGTCAGTGTGTTACAGTGCGGGTCATTGTGTGTAATATCAGTGTGTTACTGTGCGGGTCAATGTGTTACAGTGTGGGTCAGTGTGTGTGCTGACAGTGTGTTACAGTGCGGGTCAGTGTGTGTGATATCAGTGTGTTACAGTGCGAGTCAGCTTGTATGATACCAGTGTGTTACAGTGGGGTCAATGTGCGCACTGTCAGTGTGTTACAGTGCGGGTCAGTGTGTGCGCTGTCAGTGTGTTACAGTGCGGGTCAGTGTGTGCGATGTCATTGTGTTACAGTGCGGGTCAGTGTTTGTGGTATCATTACGTTACAGTGAGTTGTCAGTGTGTTACAGTGCAGGTCAGTGTGTGTGATTACAGTGCGGGTCAGTGTGTGTGATATCAGTGTGTTACAGTGTGGGTCAGTGTGT
>NW_025976264.1:2402-3112 GCF_021869965.1 Rhincodon typus | reverse complement strand
GTGTTACAGTGCGGGTCAGTGTGTGCGCTGTCAGTGTGTTACATTGTGGGGGTCAGTGTGTGTGATATCTGTGTGTTACAGTGCGGGTCAGTGTGTTACAGTGCGGGTCAGTGTGTGTGATATCAGTGTATTACAGTGCGGGTCAGTGTGTGCGCTGTTAGTGTGTTACAGTGCGGGTCAGTGTGTGCGCTGTCAGTGTGTTATATTGTGGGGGTCAGTGTGTGTGATATCAGTGTGTTACAGTGCGGGTTAGTTTGCGCGCTGTCAGTGTGTTACAGTGCAGGTCAGTGTGTGCGCTGTCAGTGTGTTATCGTGCGGGTCAGTGTGTGTGATATGAGTGTGTTACAATGCAGGTCAGTGTGTGCAATCTCAGTGTGTTACAGTGCGGGTCAGTGTGTGCGCTGTAAATGTGCTGCAGTGCGGGTCAGTGTGTGTGATATCAGTGTGTTACAGCGCGGGTCAGTGTGTGTGATATCAGTGTGTTACAGTGCGGGTCAGTGTGTGTGATATCAGTGTGTTACAGTGCGGATCAGTGTGTGCGCTGTCAGTGTGTTACAGTGTGGGTCAGTGTGTGTGATATCTGTGTATTACAGTGCGGGTCAGTGTGTGCGCTGTCAGTGCGTTACAGTGTTACAGTGCGGGTCAGTGTGTGCGCTGTCAGTGTGTTACATTGTGGGGGTCAGTGTGTGTGATATCTGTGTGTTACAGTG
>NW_025976264.1:1358-2302 GCF_021869965.1 Rhincodon typus | reverse complement strand
GTGTTACAGTGCGGGTCAGTGTGTGCGCTGTCAGTGTGTTACATTGTCGGGGTCAGTGTGTGTGATATCTGTGTGTTACAGTGCGGGTCAGTGTGTGCGCTGTCAGTGTGTTACAGTGCGGGTCAGTGTGTGTGATATCAGTGTATTACAGTGCGGGTCAGTATATGCGCTGTTAGTGTGTTACAGTGCGGGTCAGTGTGCACGCTGTCAGTGTGTTACAGTGCGGGTCAGTGTGTGTGATATCAGTGTATTACAGTGCGGGTCAGTATGTGCGCTGTTAGTGTGTTACAGTGCGGGTCAGTCTGTGCGCTGTCAGTGTGTTATATTGTGGGGGTCAGTGTGTTACAGTGCGGGTTAGTTATCACGCTGTCAGTGTGTTATAGTGCGGGTCAGTGTGTGTGATATCAGTGTGTTACAGTGCGGGTCAGTGTGTGTGATATCAGTGTGTTACATTGCGGGTCAGTGTGTGAGACATCAGCGTGTTACAGTGCGGGTCAGTGTGTGCGCTGTCAGTGTGTTACTGTGCGGGGTCAGTGTGTGTGATATCAGTGTGTTACAGTGCGGGTCAGTGTGTGCGCTGTCAGTGTTCCAGCGCGGGTCAGTGTGTGTGATATCAGTGTGTTACAGTGCGGTTCAGTGTGTGTGATATCAGTGTGTTACAGTGCGGGCCAGTGTGTGCGATGTCAGTGTGTTACAGTGCGGGTCAGTGTGTGTGATATCAGTATGTTACAGTGCGGGTCAGTGTGTGCGCTGTCAGTGTGTTACAGTGCAGGTCAGTGTGCACGCTATCAGTGTGTTACACTGCGGGTCAGTGTGTGCGCTGTCAGTGTGTTACAGTGCGGGTCAGTTTGTGTGATATCAGTGTGTTACAGTGCGGGTCAGTGTGTGTGATATCACTGTGTTACCGTGCGGGTCAGTGTGTGCATTGTCAGTGTGTTACAGTG
>NW_025976264.1:0-858 GCF_021869965.1 Rhincodon typus | reverse complement strand
CACTGTAACGCACTGATATCACACACACTGACCCGCACTGTAACACACTGATATCACGCACACTGACCCGCACTGTAACATACTGATATCACACACACTGACCCGCACTGTGACACACTGACTGCAGACACACTGACCCCCACAATGTAACACACTGACAGCACACACACTGACCCGCACTGTAACACACTAACAGTGCGCACACTGACCCGCACTGTAACACACTGACATCACACACACTGACCTGCACTGTAACACACTGACAACGCAAACACTGACCTGCATTGTAACGTGTTGACAGCGTACACACTGACCCGCACTTTAACACACTGACAGCGCACTGATATTACACACACTGACCCGCACATTAACACACTGACAGCGCACAAAGTGACCCGCACTGTAACACACTGACAGAGCGCACACTGACCCACAGAGTAACACACTGATATCACACACACTGACCCGCACTGTAACACACTGACAGTGCATACACTGACCCACACTGTAACACGCTGATGTCACACACACTGACCCGCAATGTAACACACTGACAGTGCACACACTGACCCACAATGTAACACACTGACAGCGCACACACTGACCCGCACTGTAACACACTGACATCACACACACTGACCTGCACTGTAACACACTGACAACGCAAACACTGACCTGCATTGTAACGTGTTGACAGCGTACACACTGACCCGCACTTTAACACACTGACAGCGCACAAAGTGACCCGCACTGTAACACACTGACAATGCACACACTGACCCACAGAGTAACACACTGATATCACACACACTGACCCGCACTGTAACACACTGACAGCGCACACACTGACCCGCACTG
>NW_025976263.1:0-7518 GCF_021869965.1 Rhincodon typus | reverse complement strand
TGTCATCTCAGATACTCCAGCATCGGCAGTTCCTACTATCTCTGGCAGGAATCATCCTTGTTTTGAGTTACTGTTGCTAATTATTGTAATGCCCAAGGCTTGCAAATGGTATTTTCGTGATTTAAGAAAATCTAAGACAGACTAAATAATAAATCAATAGTCTTTTTTTCTGGTAATCTTTCATTCAATGTGGGTGCCTGGTGCAAGGCCAATATTTCTTGCCCATCCCTAATTGTCTTGACTGAGTTCCTTTACACTGCTATTTCAAAGGACAGTTAAATGTCAACCACATTACAATGAAACTGGTTTCATAGGAAATCCAGACCATGCAAGTATGGCAGATTTACATGGCTCAATAACATTTCGAACCAGATGGGGTATATGCTAAGAATGAAAGTACATGGTCACCATTGCTGACTCCAGCTTTCAAACTCAAATGTATTGATTAATTGCATTTAAATTTCACAACTGCCACAATGCATTTTGAATCTATGTCTATCGATTACTCATTCAGTGACACATGATGCATCACCATCTTCTGCAACCTGAGAACATACTAACTTCACTGAAAAGTTTCAAACAAAATTAAGTCTGGCAAGGTATGACATAATAGACTTGGAGAGGTCAAACAAAGCAAAAAAATTAGCAACAATTGATTATGGTTACTGAGACATTTAGAGAGAGATGACTGGTGATGCTTTAACCTTAGGGTCACCATTCCTCAGGCAAGGAACAGTGCTGAGAATGCAGAACCTTCATGGTAACCTCAGCTCAAGCAGGCATTTCTGTTGGTAACTCGATATCAGAAACTAGCTGCCCAGGCAACAGAGATAACTGTATAAGGCTCTAGTCAGGTAAATGCAACAGCACGGTGCATAGTTCTGGGCACACATTACAGCAAAATGTGATCACAGTACTGCGAATTTTCATGATGATGGAAGATTCAACAGTGTGGAGACTGAAAGAAGAGTTCATTCATGTCCGTGAAACGAAGAGCCAGGTGATTGTTGGTAGACAGGATCTATTTCTGCTGTCAATGACTAGGGACTATGGATTTGAAGTTATTGGCAGAAGAATTATACTGTCATTTAGGAAATTAGTTACTTGTAGAAGCAGTTGGCCTGAAACCCTTGCCTGAAAGAATGGAGAGAATGGAATCCTTATTGCATTTCAGAATTATTTGGTTTTGTTAAACATCAGAACAAGAATGGTGTGGAGAATGTGGATCACCTGGATAGCTATTTAGGGAGGCAGGGCAACAGGGTAGACTTCATTACTTCTGAAATGTAATTTCAATTATTTGAATCATAATACTGTGTTTAAAATGTGCAGGTGAATATTTTTTATTTTCGTATCCATAAACAAGAGGCAAGTGTTAATAATATTTTAAAAAGGCATGTTAACTTTCCAACTGATTTAAATCAATGTGTTCAAAATGTATTTTTGCATAGACTTATGAAGTGGACATCCAGGTAGACCTACAGGCTGTTAATCAGAATTTTTCAGATTGTTACCGAACAACATGTGAAATCTAGTAATGTTTCAGAGACTGTTGGAAGACAAAGACTGTTTAACAAACTCATTATATAATATTGAAACATTAGAATCCATTGCATAGTGTCACTTTTGAGCTCAATATCAACCTCTGCCTCAGTCAGGGAACTAAGTTTCAGTTCAATTTCATGCCACTTTATTCTTGTCAACTTCAATGTCTCAAAGGGAGACAATTAGGTTCATATTTTATAGCTGCTCATATAGCTGTGTTACGAATTACAATTTGATGTCAATGTTAAGCATGCTTTTAATGGTTTCTGCTGATGCAATGTGAATAAAGGCTGGGACAACTCGAGGAATGGATCATTCAGGGCAGAGGATCAGTATTTTGGTAACAATCTGCCTTTCCTGTCCACAGTGACAACTTAAGCTGTTCCATATGTTCCCTTTGTAGAATAAATGATCCTAGAGCTGAGCAAGGTCTTGTTCAGTAAGTTTTCCTGATGGCTAACAGGACATTTGATATATGCTGGCAGAATCATCACAAACGTTTAATACTAGGAATTAAATCACCCTAGGTATGTTAAAAATTATCAAATTTATTTTGCATACATGTGGCAACATTCCAACCATCTTAAATGCAATACCTTTGTTTTTGTTGAATGACAATTGCGGGCTTGGTTGAACAATTGAAACATATTACATGTTCAGAGATCTATATTGGACTTTTACAAATATAAATACTAATTACAAAGGCCAGATTTGTTTATTTCTCTTGCACCACGCCCCCCGCCACCACCACCACCCCCCCCAACCCCCGCAATGCAAACAATTTTAACTGACATGGTCTTAACTATTAATGATAAAGTGTTGTTTCAAAGAAAGACATCTGATAGACTTTTAATCAATAATGTTGACATGTTTGTATCCCTTTATTCATTATATCATCTATAGTTTGTTCAGGTTGGATGGAAATGCAGTTCCATGACTTTTATTACAAGTTTGTCATTCATTCCATGTCGTTTGGTAAGAATCATCACAATGCACATTCATTATCTGCAATTTAATATGTTGATGTACAGACTGATGTTTTCCCTACTAATGTGTTGTAAACTGAATGAAACTCTTGGGAATAGTAGAAACATTTTTCTTTGAAGATTTAATGATTAATATGAATCTCTCCTGTAACTGCTCGATTTCAGATTATTTTTAGCAGTTTTAAAGAACCTATAATTTACTTGTCTACATATTTGCAAGATGCAAAGTCTAGTCTGCAGCATATAACTGAAATAGATTTTGCATACTCAGAATAGAGGATAACACCTCATTCACTGTTTCATTCATTAAGCTAATTTTCATTTCTAATTACAATAACATTAGGTATTTTGTAAATCACACATGCACAATGTGATAGAATAAGGCACTCATGACTATAAAGTTTTCCAAAGCAAATGATCAAGGCATAAGAACTGCTACACATAGAATTTGTACTAAATGAAATCAAATCCATATTAAATCTAGCTTGGATTTTTATTTAGTTAATGAATCTAAAGATTGTTCTGATTTACATTCTCTAGATGATGAATTGATTACTAGATTTTTCACCAAATTTCTATACAGCTTTTCCATCTGTAACGATTGCAAAATTGGTTCCATACAACTTGTGATTTCCAATGTTAAAATTTGTAACAAATCATTATTGAAACAATAACAATTGTAAGATACTTTGTCTTTTCCTTAATTATACTTTTCCTCAGGTGATAGTCCACACAACTCCATGTCAAATTATTGAATTTCATCATATTCCCTTTCAAATGTGGCATCAGATTGAGGAAACAAATCTAAGGAAAAGAAAACAGGCTGACGCAATAAACTAATTACACTCAACTTTAGGCCCAAACATTATGAATGCAATTTTCGAGCAGCCAGTCTGATCTACACAAATTGCTTTACTATTAATTACTACTATAATTCTACATATCCACTTAGCCACTACTCACTTGACAAAGAGTTGTAATTGCTTTAATTGATAGACCTGATTACTATGTATTCTCTATCCCAATGAAAAGACCATTGAGCTGTGCACGGTCAGAAAGGAAAGATCACATCAGAGTGAGAAACAGCTGGAGTTTGCGGAATTTGGAGGCAGTATGGGAAGTCAGTGCAGAGGGGATGAGGTATTCTTGCTTGTTTTTTTGGGTTCACAGTTTGTAAGGTATTGTTAAAGGATAAATTGAAACCCAAGATAGATGGCCCAGGACACAAGAATGGAGTGACAGCACAGCAAAATTAATAAGTTCGTTGATTGGTAACCGCTATTTATTAGACTATTATAGGTTACTATCAGTTTGAAGGTAAATAGGAGAAATATTTGTTGGTTACAAACTAAAAGACCAGTAAGAAGATTTTAAAAACACAAATTAAAAACTAAGTGAATAAAATAGAGATGATACGAGTCCTATTGAAGGGACAGGCAGATGGGCAGAAGGGGTGTAGTTGGCTTGTTCAAAAGAAATGAAATTAAATCAATAGCAAGAAGTGATATAGATTGGAAAGTATAGAATCTGTGTGGGTAGAGTTGAGGAACTACAACAGAAAGAAAAGATCCTGATGGATGTTATACACACTCCCCGCGTGAGTGGTCAGAATGTGGTGCATAAAATAAGTCAGGAGATAAAAAGGCACTATTATAATAATCATGGGAGAACTTCAATATGCAGGTGGACTGGGAAAATCAGGTTGGTAGCATAAAAGAAGAAAAGGAGTTTTTGGAATGTCTATGAGATTTTATATTTGGAGCAGCTTGTGGTAGACCCCATTAGGGAACAGGCAATTCTAAATTTGATAATGTGTTATGAGGCAAACTTGATTCAGGAACTTAAGGTGGTGGAACCACTAGAGGGAGCAGCAACCATTAAAAGATATTATTCACCCTGCAGTTTCAGAGGGAGAAGGTGGAATCACATGTAAGGGGAATTACAACTGAGTAATGGTAACAACAAAGATATGAGGGAGGAGTTGGCCAGAGGTGTTTGGAAGGGGAACCTAGAGGGACAGCGGTGGAGTAGCAATGCCAGGAGTTTCACAGGGTAATTTAAGAGGCACAGCAGAAATTCATCCCAAGGAAGAAGAAACATACTAAAGGGGAGGATGAGGCAACCATTGCTGACAAAGGAAGTCAGAGACAGCATAAAAGAAAAATTAAAGCATGCAATATGGTGAAGATGAAAGGAAAGCCTTTAAAAACAAACATAAATAACTGAAAAAGTATTAAGGAGGGAGAAGATGAAATGAAGGTAAGCTAGCATATAACATAAAGAGGAATGCAAGAGGTTTTTTCAAAGATATATAAAAATGAGAGATGCAGTCAATAGTGGACATTGGACTGCTGGACAATGAGAAGTATCAATGGAGAACAAATAAATGGCGGATGAACTGAGTATGTACTTGCATCAGTTTTCACAGTGGAAGACACCAGCAACATACTAGAAGTACAAGAGAGTCAGCGGCTAGAGGTTAGGAGAAGGGACTCAAGAAGCTGAAAGGTCTGTAGGTGGCTAAATCACTTGGACTGGATGTACGACACCTAGAGTTCTGAAGGAGATAGCTGAGGAGATTGTAGAGGCATTGGTTGTACCTTTTTTTTAAGATATTCATTGCTTTTATGTCACTCCTTGTTCATGGCGCGGGAAAGAATAGTGTGTTGCATGTCCTTAATTTGGCACAGCAGGCCAGGCAGCATCAGAGGAACAAGAAAGTTGACATTTCGGGTTGGGACCCTTCTTCGGAAATGGGGAGGGGAGAGGGAGCTGGAAATAAATAGAGAGGAGGGGTGGGGCTGCGGAGGATAGGTGGGGTGGTGATAGGTGAGTGCAGGTGTGAGTGCAGGAGTGGTGGGGATTGGTCAGTAAGATGGGTGGGGCTGATAGGTGGGAGAGAAGATGGACAGATTGTGTCAGGTCAAGGAGGTGGGGATAAGAGGGAGGGTTGGACGTGGGATGAGGCTCATGCTCCCACAAGGAGCTTCAATAGTTCATCAAATTTACTGAGACGGCATGGTGGCTCAGTGGTTAGCACTGCTACCTCACAGCACCAGGGACCCGAGTTTAATTCCACCCTTGGTTGACTGTCTGTGTGGACTTTGCACGTTCTCCCCATGTCTGCATGGGTTTCCTCTGGATACTCTGGTTTCCTACAACGATCCAAAAATGTGCAGGTCAGATGGATTGGCTATGCTAAATTGCTTGTAGTGTTCAGGGATGTGTAGCTTAGATGGGTTATAGGGGGATGGGTCTGGGTGGGATGCTGCAAGGGTCGGTGTAGACTTGTTGGGCCGAAGGGCCTGTTTCCACAGTGTAGGGATTCTATGATAAGACCTTTCACCCAAAACTCAAATACACCTAGACCATCTCTGATACCTTGCCGTCTCCGTCTCTGGTAACCATCTCAAAACTGATATCTATTTCAAGCCCACTGACTCCCACAGCTATGTGGACTACACCTCCTCTCATCCACCCTCCTGCAAGAATGCGATCCCCTACTCCCAATTCCTCCGCCTCCGCCACGTCTTCTCCCAAGATGAAGTGTTCTACTTCCGAACATCCCAGATGTCCTCCTATTTCAAGGACCATAACTTCCCCCCTCCGGTGATTGAAAATGCCCTCAACTGCATCTCTTGCATTTTTGGCACTTCTGCCCTCACACACCCCTTACCCACAACAAAAGTAATGTCCTTGCATATCATCCCACCAACCGCCACATCCAACGTATCATTCTCCGCCACTTCCGCCACCTACAATCCAACCCCATGACCAGAGATATTTCCCTCCCCACCCCATCTGTATCTCGTAGGGACTGCTCTCTCCGTGACTCCCTCATCTGCTCCACACTCCCCAATAACCCCACCACACCTGGCGCCTTGCCCTGCAACCACAGGAAGGGCTACACTTGCCTCTACATCACACCCCTCATCTCCATTCATGGTCCATAACAAACATGTCATATCAGACAGGGATTCACCTGTACATCTGTAAACTTGGTCTACTGTATCTGCTGCTCCTGATGTGGCCTCGTCTACATCGGTGACACAAAGCATAGGCTCGGAGACCGTTTTGTAGAGCATATGTGCTCTGTACATGACGAACGACAACACCTTCCAATCGCCAACTATTTTAACTCCCCCTCCAACTCCCTGGGTGACCTGTCCACCTTGGGCCTCCTCCAGGGTCACAATGACACCACCCACAAACTGGAGGAGCAACACCTCATATTCCACCTCAGGAGCCTACAGCCCAATGGCCTAAACATGGAATTCACCTGTTTTAAAATCTCCACACCCCACCCCGGCTTCATCCTATGTCCAACCCTCCCTCTCATCCCTGCATCCTTGACCTGACACAACCTGTCATCTTCTCTCTCACCTATCTGCCCCACCCATCCCACTGACCAATCCCACCACTCCCTACCTGCACTCACCTATCACCATCCCACCTACCTTCACCAGCCCTAGCCCTCCTCTCCCTATTTATTTCCCAGCTCCCTTTCCCCTCCCCCATTTCTGAAGAAGGGCCCGACCCAAAATGTCAACTTTCCTGCTCCTCTGGTGCTGCCTGGCCTGTTGTGTTCCTCCAGCTTCACACTGTGTTATCTCTGATCCAGCATCTGCACTTCTTGCTATCTCTTGATGTCAAAGGCTGTCACTCTCACGTCACTTCCTGAAGTCAGCTCTTTTGCCCATGTTTAAACTAAGGCTGTAATGAGGTCAGGAGCTGAGTGCCCCTCGCGAAATCCAAACTGGGTTTCACTGATCACATGTTACCACTGTTGATGGTACCTTTCACCACCTTACTTGCATTTTCTATATTGTATGACCTTCTTGAATGTTCGCACTCGTTTTTAGAGCCCAATTACTCTCTGAATGAAAGAGAGAGTAGGAACTGCAGATGCTGGAGAATCCGAGACAACAAGGTGCAGGGCTGGATGAACTCAGCAGGCCAAGCAGCATCATAGGAGCAGAGAGGCTGA
>NW_025976262.1:0-7518 GCF_021869965.1 Rhincodon typus | reverse complement strand
AGGGTCAATTTTAAAGGGGTTTTGCACTGTCACAAATTAAAGATAGGGTGGCGCGGTGGCTCGGTAGTTAGCACTGCTGCCTCACAGCACCAGGGACCCAGATTCGATTCCACTCTTTGGCGACCGTCTGTGTGGAGTTTGCACATTCCCCGTGTCTGTGCGGGTTTGTGTGCCCTCTGGGTGCTCCGGTTTCCTCCCACAGTCCAAAGATATGAAGGCTCGGTGGATTGGCTATGTTAAATTGCCCATAGTGCCCAAGGATGTTTAGGTTAGGTGGACGTGTTGGGCTGAATGGCCTGTTCCCACACTGTAGGGATTCTTTGAATCAATATTTAGGGAGTGCTGCACTGTCAGAGGGTCAATGGTGAGACAGTGCTGCCCTGTGGGAGGCCAGTACTGAAAGGGAGCCACCCTGTCAGAAGGTCAATATGAAGGGAGTGCTCCAGTATCAGAGGGTCAATAGTAAGTGAGCACATCTCTCTCAAATGTTCTTGTCAAAGGGTCAGTCGTCAGGTTAGTGCTGAGGAAATACCGGAATGTCAGAGGGTAAACATATGGCAGAAATGCACTATCAGAGGGTCAGTCATCAGTCCTCCCGAGTGTATTGTACTGTTGGAGGGTCAGTACTAAGGGAGTGTCTCATAGTCAGATGGTCAGCTCTCTGGCAGTGCTTCTTTGTCAGTGTGCCACTCCCTGAACGCTGACCCTCTGACAGTGCAGCTTTCCCTCAATAATGGCCTTCCAACAGAGCGGCACTCCCTCAGTGAAGACACTCTGACAATGCAGCTTTCCGTCACTACTGACCCTCTGACAGCGCAGCATTCTGTCATCATTGACCCTCTGACACTGTAGCATATCCTTCATATTGACCCTCCGACATTGTGGTACTCCCTCAGTGATGATCCTCTGACAATGCAGCACTCCCGCAGTACTAACTCTCTGATTAAGCACTCCCTCAGTGCTAAGCCTCTGACAATGGAGAAATCTCTCATTACTGACCCTTTGCTGTGCTGCTCTGCCTGAGCACTCACTCGCTGAAGTTGCAGTACTCCAGTAATAGCTGCCCTCCGACAGTGCATCACTTCATTAATATTGACCCTCGATAGTGGAGCACTCCCTTAATTTGGATACTGCAGCATTCTTTTACTATTTGCCTGCTCACAGATCAGGACTCCACTAATATCAAACTTCTGAGGATGAAATACTCTTTTAATATTGACAATCTGAGAGTGCAGCATTCCCTCAGTGCGAACTCTCTGCCAGTGCAGTACTCCCTTATTATCGGTCCACAAGCAGTGTGGCACTCCCTGAATACTGGCCCACCAACAATGCAGCACTCCCTGAATATTGGCCATCGAGAATGCCGCATCCCCTTAATATTGACCTGTTCGCAGTGCAGTACTCTCCTAATATCAAACCTCTGTCAGATGGTCCGCACTGAAGGAGTGCCCAATTGTCATAAGGTCAATTGTGAGGCACAGCCACTTTGTCAGAGGGTCAATACTGAGGTCGTGCCTCATTTTAAGAGGGTCAGAATTAAGAAGGGCCTCACAACACAGAGTCAGTACTGAGGTAGTGTAGCACTGTCAGAGGATCAGTTGAGGGACTGCCTTATTGTCAGTGGGTCAGTTCTGAGGCAGTGCCTCCATGTAATGGATTTAGAATTGAGGGAGGATGACATGATTAGGAGGTCAGTAGTAAGGTATTGCTGTCAGAGTGTCACTACTAAGGGAGTACATCATTGTCATAGTGTCTGTACTGAGGTATTGAAGAACTGTCAGAGGCTAAGTACTGAGGGAGTGCTTCCTTGACAATGGCTCCCTTTGCAGGGCTATCACGTCATTTCTGGAGAATCAGTCTTGAAGTAGTCACCCATTGAGAGAGAATCAGTTCTGATGTTGAGGCCTCATTATCAGAGGGTCACTACTGAAGGAGTTGTAAGCAGGTCAATTCTGAAGCAGTGCCTCATTGTAAGGGGGTCAGAATTGTGGGTGTGCCTCACGATTGAAGAGTCAGTACTGAGGTACTTCAGCTCCACCAGAGGGTCAGTTCTGAGGCACTACCTCACGACTGGAGGGTCAGCCCTGAAATACTGCCACATTGTCAGAGTGTCTGTTATGAGGCAGTGTCTCTTTGTCAGAGTGTCTGTAGCTGTTCTGCAATGCAGTCACTCAGACTACACTTCATTTCCTTAATGAAATGCTGTCAGTGGGTCGATTGTGAGGCAGTGCTAAATTTAATGGGATCAGAATTTAGAGGATCACATTTAGAGGGTCAATACTGAGGACGGCAGCACTATCAGAGGGTAAGTACTGAGGGAGGGCCTTATCGTCAGCGGGTCACGACAGAGGCAGTGCCTCTTTGGAAGGGGGTCGGTCAGTCTGTTCTGAGGATTGATACAGGGTCAACACTGAAGAAGTGCCTCATTGTCAGAGAGTCTGTTCTGAGGCAGTGCCTCAGTGTAATGGGGATGGATTGAACGAGGACCATATGATTAGTGGGTTACCTCTGAGGTATTGAAGCATTGTCAGACGTTCAGAACCGTGGAGTGCATTATAGTCAGAGGGTCAATACTGAATCAATGGTCAAAACTGGGGGTGTGCCACACGATCAGGGAGTCAGTACTGAGGTATTGTAGCGGTGTCAGAGGGTCAGAACTGTGGGAGTGCATTATTGTCAGAGTTACATGCTGAACCAGTGCCTCATTTAAGGAGGTCGGAATTGAGGAATATCATCATGTTTACAGGGCCATTACTGAGGAAGGACCCCGTAATTAGCAGATCAGCAGATCAGCATAGAGGAAGTGCCTTGTTATCACGAGGTCAGTTCTGAGGCAGTGCCTCAATGTGATGGAGTCAGAATAGAGGGAGGATCAAATGTGAGGGGCTCAATATTGAGGTATTGAAGAACTGTGAGAGTGTCAGTACTGAAGTAATGCAGCACTGTCAGAAGGTCAGAATGATGGGAATGCCTTGTTGTCAACGGGTCAGTTCTGAGGCATTGCCGAATTGCAAAGGGATTACAATTGAGGGAGTTTAGATGGTCAATACTGAGGTAATGCAGCACTGTCAGAGGGTCAGGATTGAGGGAGGGACTCATTATCAAAGGGTCTGTACTGAAGGAGTACCTTATTGTCAGCCGGTCAGTTCTGAGGCAGTGCCACTTTGTCAGAGGAACTGTTCTGAGGGATTGCCTCATTGTCAGAGGATCTGGTGTGAGGCACTGCCCCGATGTAATAGGGTCAGAATTGAGGGAATGCAACACGCTTATCGGGTCAGTACTGAAGTAGTGCAGCACTGCCAGAAGGGCCGTTCTGAGGCAGTCCCTTTTTGTCAGACGGTCAATACTGAGTCAGTCCCTCATTCTAAGCGGGTCAGAATTGAGGGTATGCCACATGATTAGAGGATCAGTACTGAAGTAGTGCAGTACTGTCAGAGGATCAGGACTGAGGGAGTGCCTCATTGTCAGACGGCCAGCACTGAGATAATTAAGCACTGTCAGTGGGACTCTCGGCTTCAGTACTAGAAGATCAAAGTAAAAAAGCATGAAAATGATGCTAAACCTTTATAAAGTAGTGCTGTCAGCTCCAGTTGAGTACGCAGTGAATTATGACCACCATATTTTAGGAAGGACATTAAGACCCTGGAAAGGGAGGAAAGGAAATTGAGCAGAATGACAGCAGCATTACATCCAGGAGGTGGAAGCATACTTGGAAATTTGCGTCCCTGCCTTTAAACTCAATTGCAGTAAAAGATAAAATGTGAGAGTGTTTTAGATAGTTAGATGGGCTTCAGATTGGTTTCGGTGCATCATCGAGGGCCGAAGGGCATGTACTGCGCTGTAATGTTCTATGTAAAGTTCTATGGTCTCCGCTGTTAAAAGCGGGAGACAGGAATGTGGGCTAAAAGGTCAATACAAAGTTACAGGGTGAGGGAGATTAAAGATCAAGTTCACCATTGAACTCAAAGCAAAGGCAAAGGTAACGAAAACAAAAACTGTTGGAAAAGTTCATCAGGTCTGGCAGCCTCTGTGGAGGCAAAAAAACAGAGTTAAAGTTCGAGGTCCGGTGACCCTTCCACAAAACAAAAAAACAGTGGTAATGGTTGTTGAGAAGAGACAAAACATTGGTCTACATTCAGTACTGAGTTCAACAGCTTTAGACCCATTAACACAGTCCTCTGATTGGATGGACTTTCGCCTATTGATGCATCCTGCCTTCATGCTTTATTTCCTTTTCAATCAGATCTTCATTCTACCATTAACACCTGCTCTGGAGCAATGCTTTGTCTCTCCTCTACAACCTTTACCACTCTCTTTCAACATTTATTCGTTGACACACTTTGACCTGCAAACCCCCTCACTCTCCAATTTACGGTAATAATCGCTTCTGTTCCAAATATTTCTCTATCTCCTTTCGACAAGATCATATCCATCAAATTGCTGCTTTACTTCAAGAGCAGAACGTTTCACTGGACTCAAAACAGTAACTTCCTCTTTCCACATAGGGGGACGGGGGGGTCGGTGCCTGGGGAGGGGCCGCATTATCGACGGCGGGTGGTGCGGGGAACGTTCTCGGTGCTGACGGTGTCTGCATAGAATTTGAAAACAAGAGACCTCGCGCTTGCGGGGGCACACACCTATATTCACCTCCGCTGGCGCTCTTTCCTCGGTGTGGGCGTGGTCGTGATCGTGGTCCAGCTTTAGAACATAAGCACAAGGTGCAGGAGTAGGCCGTCCGGCCCTTCGAGCCTGCTCCGCCATTCACTAAGATCATGGCTGATCTTTTCGTGGACTCAGATCCACTTACCCGCGTTCTCACCATATCCCTTAATTCCTTTATTGTTCAAAAAAAATCTGCCCTTTCTTTAAAAACGTTCACTGAAGTAGCATCAACTCCTTCACTGGGCAAGGAATTCCATAGATAAACAACCCTCTGGGTGAAGAAGTTCCATCTCAATTCACTCTTACCCCAGCCTCCGCTGATTGGAGCAACCGCATGTCATAGGCGTCGCCCCGGTCCTCACGGGCGAGACTCTCTCGTTCATAGGCGGGGCTCATGCACCGACCTTGTCATCTGATTTGTTAAACAGTCGCGCCCGACCCCTTTTGCTCACGTGGGGTTTGGACACGGACTCGTGGTCACACGAGTGACTAATCAGTTGCCGAACACCTGGTCTTTCTTCGTCCACAGTTCTATACTTTTAACATGGTGTATACCTGAGGTTGGAAGGCTGTTTCTGGGTATACCATGTTCGTTGAGCCTTGCACGAAGTCTTCCGTGAGGCTTGTTCCTCAGTCTTGGCTCTGTATGTTACCCTGTCTGTTGGGGCCATGATATGATGGCTCTCAGGGCAGGTTGAGTTGAGTTGATGAGTGGGTAAGTACGCAGTAGATGAATCATCTCTCGGAAAGATGTGAAGTTATCTACTTTAGGGGCAAAAACTGAAAAGCCGTTTATTATCTGAATGGTGATAGATTGGGAAAGGGCTGGGTGCACTGAGAACTTAGTGCCCTTGTACCTGTCGCTGAAAGCAAGTATGACCCTGAACCTGACCATGACCCTGACCCTTACCCTGACCCTGATCCTATTTCACGTGGTTCTCAAGGCAGATGGTTTGTTGACTGCCTAATTGAGGTGATTCATGGATTGGTTACAGTGACAGTGAGTGAAAGATTTACCAGAGTGATTTCTGGGATGTTGGTATTGAGAGATGAAGGGAGACTGGATCAGTTAGGGCTATATTCGTAGGAGTTTAAATGAAGAACGGGCATCTGATGGAAGCCTGTAAATTGAAAGAGGACTGGACAAGGTAGATTCAGTAAGAATGTCCTCAACGACTTCGGAGTCCAGAAATGGGGCTTAGAGTCAAGGAGAAAAAGGTGATCATTTAGGAAATGAGGAGAAATGTCTTCACCAAGACAGAAGTCAGCCTGTGGAATTCTCTCTGGGAACTGTTGAGGTCAAACCATTGACTATTTTCAAAGGGAAATTGGATATGGTGCTTCTGACTAAAGAGAACAAAGACAGTGGGTAGAAACAGTGTGAGTTCAATGATCAGTCATGATCATGTTGAAACGTGGAACAGGCTCGAAGTGCTTACTCCTATTTTTCTATGTTTCTATGAACCAAAGGAGACAAGATTGACTGGAATGACCCCATGGGTGACGACTTCAGGGTTTTAAAAATTCATTTGTGAGATCTAAAGATCGCTGGCTGGTCCAGCTTTATTGGCTGCCATTAGTTGCCCCATGAGAAGGTAGTGTTGAGCTGCCTTCTTGAACCACTCCAGTCCTTGTGCTGACAGTTGACCCACAATCATTAGAATCCCTACAATGTGGAAACAGGCCATTTGGCCCAACAAGTCCATAATGACTCCAAAAAGCATTCCACCAGACTGATCCCCCCACCTTCTTCCTTGTCACCCTGCACTTCCCATGGATAATTCACATAACTACTCATCCCTGGACACAATGGGCAATTTCGCGTGGCCAATTCACAAAATCCATACATCTTTAGTCTGTAGGAGGAACCCGGAGCACCTGGAGGAAACCCACAAAGACATGGGAAGAATGTGCAAACCCCAACACACAGTCACCTGAGACTGAATTGAACCATCTCTGGTGTTGTGAGGCAGCAGTGCTAACCACTGGCCATTGTGCTGCTTGTAAGGACAATATTGTTCGGAAGGGAGGTCCAGGATTTTGACCCAGCGACAGTGAAGGAATGGTGACGTATTTAAAGTTTGGAGGGGATCTTGTCGGCAGTGGTATTCCCATGTATCTGCTGCCCTTGTCCTTCTCGATGGAAGTAGTCACGTGTTTGGAAACTGCTGTCTGAGGATTTTTCGTGGAATTTCTGCAGTGTATCTTATAGATGGTGCACACTGCTGCTACTCAGTGTTGGTGGTGGAGGGAGTGAATGTTTCTGGATGTGGTGCCAATCAAGTGGGCTGCTTTATCCTGAACAGCGTTGACCTTCTTGTGTTGTTGGAGCTGCGCCTGTCCAGGCAAGTGGGGAATATTCCATCACACGCCTGAGCTGTGTCTTAATGTGGAGAGATTCAGAAGCTTAGGTTGTCCTTAGCCTTCTGAATGATGAAAAGTCTGCCGAGTGACTACCCCTCCTGAAATTTGCCAGTCTGTTCAGTTGTTGAGGCATTTGAACCAAGTCCATGGAGGTGGAATAGTTCTTGCTCTTTAAATTTGATGTTTCACTTCCATATGCATTCATTGTGTTGCTTCCTTTCCGTGTCCTGCTCTGACAGGTGAAATAGTATCCCACAACATGAGCAGACAGTTGCTGCATCTTTCGTCGTCCTCTGCCCCGCCCAACAGCATTCTGACAGTATTAGCTTAATACATAACTCCCCCAATTTGGATGGTTTTCCCAACGCACATTTATCACTTGAACTCTTCCAAACCCCCGGCCCCGCGATTCCCATGGGGAGTTGGTCACTTGACTAACTGATGCATTCTTTTTAACATTCAGCCAGTGAAGTAAACTGAAGATCGTCATTA
>NW_025976261.1:0-7520 GCF_021869965.1 Rhincodon typus | reverse complement strand
GTGGGACAGTACAGGATGAGGTGGTTGGAGTGGGACAGTACAGGAGGAGGGGGTTGGAGTGGGACTGTACAGGAGGAGGGGGTTGGAGTGGGACAGTTCATGAGGAGGGTGTTGGAGTGGGACAGTGCAGGACGAGTGTGGGACAGTGCAGGATGTGGGTTTTGAAGTGGAACAGTACAGGAGGAAGGGTTTGGTGTGGGACAGTACCGGAGGAGGGTGTTGAAGTGGGACAGTGCAGGAGGAGGGGGTTGAAGTGGAACAGTACAAGAGGACAGTGTTGAAGTGGAACAGTACAGGAGTAAGGGTTTAGAGTAGGACAGTACAGGAGGAGGGTGTTGGTTTGGGACAGTGCAGGACGAGTGGGACAGTGCAGGATGTGGGTTTTGAAATGGAACAGTACAGGAGGAATGGTTTGGAGTGGGACAGTGCAGAATGTTGGGATTGGAGTGGGACAGTACAGGAGGACAGAGTTGGTGTGGGACAGTACAGGATGTCAGTGTTGAAGTGGCACAGTACAGGAGGAAGGGTTTGGAGTGGGACAGTACAGGAGGAGAGTGTTGGAGTGGGACAGAGCAGGATGAGGGGGTCTAAGTGGAACAGTAGAAGAGGACGGTGTTGAAGTGGAACAGTACAGGAGGAAGCGTTTGGAGTGGGACAGTACACAAGGAGTGTGTTGGAGTCGGACAGTGCAGGAGGAAGGGGTTGAAGTGGAACAGAAGAGGAGGAAGGGTTTGGAGTGTGACAGTACAGGAGGAATGGTTTGGAGTGGGACAGTACAGGAGGAGGGTGTTGGAGTGGGACAGTGAAGGAGGAGGGGGTTGGAATGGGACAGTACAGGATGTGGAGTTTGGAGTGGAACAGTACAGGATGTGGGGTTTGGAGTGGGACAGAACAGGGTGTGGCGGTTGGAGTGGGACAGTGCAGAATGTGGGGGTTGGAGTGGGACAGAACAGGGTTTGGGGGTTGGAGTGGGACAGTACGGGAGTAGGGTGTTGGAATGGGTCAGTGAAGGTGGAGGGGGTTGGAGTGGGACAGTACAGGATGTGGAGTTTGGAGTGGAACAATACAGGAGGAGGGGTTTGTAGTGGGACAGTACAGGAGGAGGGTGTTGGAGTGGGACAGAACAGGGTGTGGGGGTTGGAGTGGGACAGTGCAGAATGTGGGGGTTGGAGTGGGACAGTACAGGAGGAGGGGGTTGGAATGGGACAGTACAGGAGGAGGGTTTGGAGTGGGACAGTTCATGAGGAGGGTGTTGGAGTGGGACAGTGCAGGAGGAGGGAATTGGTGTGGGACAGTACAGGATGTCAGTGTTGAAGTGGAACAGTGCAGGAGGAAAGGTTTGGAGTGGGACAGTACAGGAGGAGAGTGTTGGAGTGGGACAGAGCAGGATGAGGGGGTCTAAGTGGAACAGTAGAAGAGGACGGTGTTGAAATGGAACAGTACAGGAGGAAGCGTTTGGAGTGGGACAGTACAGTAGGAGGGTGTTGGAGTCGGACAGTGCAGGAGCAGGGGGTTGAAGTGGAACAGTAGAGGAGGGAGGGTTTGGAGTGTGACAGTACAGGAGGAATGGTTTGGAGTGGGTCAGTACAGGAGGAGGTGTTGGAGTGGGACATTACAGGATGAGGGGGTTGGAGTGCGACATTACTGGATATGGAGG
Organism: Rhincodon typus; assembly: GCF_021869965.1. Classification (NCBI taxonomy): domain Eukaryota; kingdom Metazoa; phylum Chordata; class Chondrichthyes; order Orectolobiformes; family Rhincodontidae; genus Rhincodon; species Rhincodon typus. The sequence goes on along the minus strand of NW_025976261.1, from coordinate 5,863 downwards.
TTGGAGTGGGACAGTACGGGAGGAGGGTGTTGGAGTGGGACAGTGCAGGAGGAGGTTGTTGGTGTGGGACAGTATAACAGGAGGGTGTTGAAGTGGAACAGTACAGGTGGAGGGTGTTGGAGTGGGACAGTGAAGGAGGAGGGGTTTGGATTGGGACAGTACAGGAGGAATGCTTTGTAGTGGGACAGTACAGGAGGAGGGTGTTGGAGTGGGACAGTACAGGAGGAGGTGGTTGGAATGGGACAGTACAGGATGTGAGGTTGGAGTGGGACAGTACAGGAGGAGGGTGTTGGACTGGGATAGTACAGGATGTGGGGGTTCGAATGGGATAGTACAGGATGTGGGGGTTGGAGTGGGACAGTACGGGATGTCGGGGTTGGATTAGGACAGTATAGGAGGAGGGGGTTGGAGTGGGACAGTACAGGATCTCGGGGTTGGTGTGGGACAGTGCAGAAGGAGTGGGTGGGAGTGGGACTTTACAGGGGGAAGGGTTTGGAATGCAACTGTACCGGATTTGGGAGTTCAAGTGGGAAACTAGAGGATGAGGGAAAACTGAAATAACTGCGGGTGCTGTAAATGAGGAACAAAAACAGAAGTTGCTGGAGAAGCTCAGCAGAGCATAACTGTTCTGTGTAGAGGATGAGTGAGTTGGAGGGAGTGTTGAGTCAAGTTGGGGTTTTGGTGAGGTGAGGCGTTACTGTGAGGGGTGGGCATTTGTGGTGAAGAGAAAATGCAGTGGCACGGTGGCTCAGTGATTAGCACTGCTACTACCTCACAGCACCAGGGACCTGGGTTCGATTCCAGTCTTGGGTGACTGACTGTGGCGTTCTCCCTGTGTCTGCGTCGGTTTTCTTTGGGTGCTCTGGTTTCCACCCACAGTCCAAATATGTGCAGATTAGCCATATTAAAAACCCTAAGCGGGTATATGGGAATGGAATCACGGTGTGGTGAGTCTGGGTCACATGGTCTTCAGAGTATTGCTGTAGACTGGCTGGGCCAAATGAGATCTTTCTGCACAGTAAGGATTCTGTGAATAGGGGCTAATAGAGTGAGAAAAAATAAGGAGGAATGGAGTAAAGGGGCATAGGATGGAGAGTGGTATGGAGTAAAGGGGCACAGGACGGAGAGGGGTTTGGAGTAAAGGTGAGGCTTGAATGGAGTGAAAATGGGAATGGAGTGAAGGGTGCAGGTTGGGGTCAAACAGGTGGCGAGCTCACAACACCACCAGCAGAGACCAAGCTCCCCATTGCCTTTTCACTGCTCAGAAGAAGCCACATCCCCTAAACGCTTTCCCCTCATACACTGTGCTGTAGGAATGTGGTCAGGGATAGTTGGGCTACAGTAGGAAGTGAGTTTAGCAGCAAAGATGGTTGAGGAACAATGGCAGACTACTAATAAATTGGTTCATGGCTCACAGAAAAGGTGAGGAAGAAGGATTCTTGTAAGGAGATAGGCCAACCATGATTAACCTGGGAAGTGGCATAAGACTGAAAGAAAAACAACATTCAGTGTGGTAAGTGTTAATTGCAAGACAGAGTATTGGGAGAATTTTAAAGTAAAAAGAAACCCAAAAATGGGAGAAAGTAAACTGAGGGCAAACAAGCAAATAATAGAAATAAAGACTTTAAATATAGAAAAGAGAAAAAGAGGCCAGTGTGAATATAGGCCCTTTAAAGAATGAGTCTGGGGAAATAATAATGGGGAACCAGGTAATGGCAGAAGAGTTGAATAAACGTTTTTCATCAGTCTTTACAGTACAAGATAATAACAATCCTTGTAGAGATGAAGTCCTACCTTCACATTGAGAATACCCTCCATTTTGTTGCATGTCACTATCACTGTGCTAAATGGGATAGACTACAAACAGATCTAGCAACTCAAGACTGGGCATCCATGAGGTACTGTGGACCATCAACAGCAGTAGAACTGTATTCCAGCACAATCTGTAAGCTGATGGCCCGGCATATCCCCACTCAACCATTACCATCAAACCAGGGGAGTAACACTGGTTCAATGGAGAGTGCAGGAGGGTATGCCAGGAGCAGCACCAGGCACCTAAGTGATTCCACAACCAATGGATCAGATCTAAACTCTGCAGTCCTGTCACATCCAGTTGTGAATGGTGGTAGACAATTAAACAACTCACTGGAGGAGAAAGCTCCACAATATTCCCATCCTCAATGATGGAAGAGCACAGCACATCTGTGTAAAAGATAAGGCTGAAACTTTTGCAGCAATCTTCAACCAGAAGTGTCAAATGGATGTTCTATATCGGCCTCTTGTAGTGATCTCCAGCAAGACAGATACCAGTCTTCAGACAATTCGATTCACTCCATGTGATGTCAAGAAACGGTTGGAGACACTGGATACTAAAATGGCCATGGGGCCTGACAACATTCTGGCAATAGTACTGAAAACTTTAGTGCTCCAGAACTTGCTGCTCCCCTAGCCAAGCTCTTCTAGTACAGTTACAACACTGGTATCCACCCGGCAATGTGGAAAATTGCCCAGGTATGTGTTGTACATAAAAAGTAGGACAAATCCAACCCTGCCAATTACCATCCCATCAGTCTCCTCTTGATCATCAGTAAAGTGATGGAAGGTGTCATCAACAGTGCTACCAAGCAGCATATGCTCAGCAATAACCTGCTCAGTTTGAGTTCCACCAGGGCCACTCAGCTCCTGTTCTCTTTGCACCCTTGGTTCAAACATGGACAAAAAGAGCTGAATTCCAGAGGTGAGGTAAGTTTGCCAAATGTCTGTTTTGTAATGCTCTTGTGAAGCATGTGGGGGCATAGCATTATGTTAGAGGTTCTATATGAATGCAAGATCTTGTAGACATCGCACGAGTTTCAAAATTATTCATCAAATAGAAGTTCATGGAATTCCTACAGTGTGGAAACAGGCCCTTCGGCCCAACAAGTCCACACCGACCCTCAGAACATCCCACCCAGACCCATCCCCATATAACCTACAGAATCTACACATCCCTGAACACTACGGGCAATTTAGCATGGCCAATCCACCTAAACTGCACATCTTTGGACTGTGGGAGGAAACCGGAGTACCCTAAGGAAACCCACGCAGACACGGGGAGGATGTGCAAACTCCACACAGTCAGTGACCCGAGGGTGGAATCAAACCCGGGTCCCTGGTGCTGTGAGACAGCAGTGGTAACCACTGAGCCACCGTGCTGCCCAATTCACGACCTTCTGAGTAAAATTCCCGAATTATGTCCATGAATAGGGGAGATGACTGAAATTACTTGTGTTTGGGAAGAGAGATTCCACTGTGAACACTGACATGGAAACAGCTTGGAGAATTGTGGGCTACCTCTGATGAGAATGGGTACAAATAAATGGCCAAAGGACTTAAACAAGAAAATGACAAGGGCCTGCATTTTACATACCTTCACAAGTGGGCTTGAAGGCTTTTTTTTCGCCATCTCCTGCCTGCCTCATATTTGACTGAAACCAGACATGGCCGGGGGCGGGGGTGAGGGGGTGGAAATGGGCATTTGTTCACATATCTTGCCCCAGGCCTGTGATAATGGAGATGACACAAGCCATTGAATCAGTCATTTAAATGTTTACAAAGGTGCAGAATCATTATTTTCTTCTATAAAAGAGCAATTTTATGGATAAATTAAGATTTCAGTGGCCAGTTTAAATGTGAAGTGTCCATGCAACCTTCAATAATAGTGCCCAAACTATTGTATTTGCCACATGAGACAGACGAGCTCTGCGTCCTTTGGTGTTTAGAAGTGTCAGAGGTGTCTTAATTGAACAGTATAAGATCCTAAGGGGATATGACCAGCTAAATGTGGAAAGGAGATTTCCTCTTGTGGGAGAATGGAGAAGAAGGGGTCAGAGTTTAAACATAAGGGGTCACCCATTTCAAACAAAGATAAAGATTGATTTTCTCTCTCAGAGGGTTGTGAATCTGTGGAATTCCCTTTCTCAAAAGGCAGTGGATGCAGAATCTTTAAATATTTGGAAGGCAGAGGTAGATAGATTCTTGATGACCAAGGGGATGAAAGATTATCGGGGATAGGCAGGAATGTAGAGTTGAGGTTAAAATCAGATCAGCCATGATCTTATTGAGCAGGGGAGCAGGCTGGAGGGGCCGAGTGGCCTATTCTTGTCTCTTTTCCGTATGTTTGTCTGTTAAGAGTGGGATAATGAAAGCTGAAGGAAAAGATGAGGAAGATTTACCTGAAACAACAAGGAATAATGACTCATTCAGCAAGAATATTAGTGAAAATGGAATTGTTAAAAATCTGGTGGGAAACTGAGGAGAAAGGATTGTGAAATTGTGATGATCAAAAGAAATTGTCAGAAATCGCCATTCTTCATTTCAGTCTTTTGAGAACAGTAATATCCTGAAGTGGTTTTAAATTAGATGAATGATGTTGTATTGGTTAAGGACAACATGTCAGAGAGCTTCAAGAAACTGAAGGGATCTGGAGGGAGATAGAGAAAGCTGCTGACACCTTGGACATTGTGTTTCAGATTCTACTGAATTTTTAAATATTCATTCATGGGATGTGGGCATCATTGTCCGAACCAGCAATTACTGATCAGAGGCCAGTTAAGGGTTGACCTCATTGCTGTGGGTCTGAAGTCACATGTAGGCCAGACCAGGTAAAGAATGGCAGATATCCCTCCCTCAAGGACGTTAGTGAACCAGATGGGCTTTTGCAACATGGCCACTATTAGGCTAGCTTTTGGATTTAATTTAAAATTCACTACCTGTCATGGGAGGATTCAAGCCCAGAACATTGACCCAACGCTCTGGTTTACTGCTTCTGTAATACTACCAATATGCCACCATAAGTATCAGAGGGCTGATGGAGAGTAACAAATGTAGGATTGATTACCTTTGACTGGAGACAGAGCTAATCAATGTTGTTTAAATTGGTAAAAGCCCTCTTCCCATTGTCTAAACTTTGAATCTCTATAACTTTTAAGTTGTATTGCTATTTTTAATTATTATTTTGCATTTGGTGGTTGTTGCCATCCATCCAATTATAGATGGGACATGTTTAATCAGCAGTGGTGTATCAGGAGGCCTCCGAGTCAGTTTGAGAAAAGGTTCCCTTTTAACTGTAATGGGTGTGCAGTGGATGTGAAGGGTCAAATCTGCTGCATTGTTTTTAACATCTCATTCGCTGACTGTCCTCACAAAAAACGTCAGTCCTCCAACTCTCAGACACCAAGGTCAGGTCTGCTCCATTATCTTGGGAATGAGTAAGGACTGTCCTCCTGTTCTCATCCTCTCCCTTGGGTTTGATGCTGTCGACAAGAAAGAGAGAATAGAGAGAGTGGAGAGGGACTAAGGAGGGATGTGATGGAGAACGCACAGCAGGGTTGAATGGGGGTAGGATTTAAACTACAAGACAAAGGCATATCAATAAAAGTGCTCCCTCCTGCTGATTGGGTTAGATTATTAGACCACTTTCTGCATCACACTCAAGGTTTGTTCTCTTTTACAAACTCTAACCACTGTGCCTGTCTGGCGTGAGCAGTGGGGTTCTTCCTCCCTCTGCTGGGAAGAGTTTGTCCCTGCAGTTCCTGACCTGCACCCAGTAGTAATTCCAGTCTGAAATTGATCAGGTGATATGTCACTTTTGATCTTTGGGAATTGTGTAGTTCCTCCAATTCCCATTAAGCTTTGTTGGAACACTATACCAGGCCCACGACAGAAACTTAAGCCCAGGAGCAAGATGGTGGTTGAAATAGCAAGCAACTAGAAGGAAGGGTTAAAATTGTTTCAGAGATAGTAGGAACTGCAGATGCTGGAGAATCTGAGATAACAAGGTGTAGAGCTGGATGAACACAGCAGGCCAAGCAGCATCAGAGGA
>NW_025976260.1:0-7520 GCF_021869965.1 Rhincodon typus | reverse complement strand
TGAAGCCCATCTAACCTAAACTATTCCATTATCATCCATATGTTTATGTTCAGGACCCTGTAATTTGTAGACAATAGGAATCACTACATAAATTTCACCTTCTTCATGGAAAAAAAAAGATTCATGGAGACTGTCAATCTCTGCTGCATTCCCATGGCAATACCCTTACCAATCAGAATGTACCTGTCTGGTGTGAGAATCAAGGTAAACAGTTAATTGGTCTTGCTGCATTGCCATGTCAAGGATGACTCCACCAATCAGCACACTCTTCTTATGCTGCATCAACAGGTGTTCCTCTTTTCAAGTCAGTTTCTTGCATCATCGTCCTGATGAACACAACAGGCAAACTTTAATTCCTTATCTCTTTTGTCTGTGAGAATTTTTGAAGTCTTTCGCTGCTTGGGTAGCTTGATGACATCATTGCAGTTTGACTCTGTGAATCCCTGATAACTGCACTTCAAAACAGTGAGTGATTCACATCCGAGAGACTGTTAGATTGCTCAGTGAGGCTGTCTTCAAAGTCAGCAGTGACAACCTTTGCTTCATCACTGAGTGCAGAGTTTTGGCCCATCCTCCAACGTCATAGTAGAGAACATGAACATGTACATGGAAGCAAATCATATCTTGAGATTAATCTGGAAATCTGCAACAACATATTGTTTTTGAAATTCATGTCTTTACATTAAGATGATCAGTTTTCCTTGATCTTCTGTGCTGGTTCTGCAAAGCCTCTGCTTAACCCTCTGACTTCATTTACACATTTCCACTTGTGAATTTCCTGCATTATGGCATTTCTGGGGGCAAGTATAGATTGTAGCTGCTGCAGGGATCGATGAATTTTTTTAACAAAGTTTTGGTGATTAGTTTGCCATTTTTTAAAGTCTCCTTACCTACATTATATTTTCTATAGCCATCATTTTTATGACATCAGAAAGTATTAAAATGAAAAATAATGACGCTTTCCTGAGATTCTTATCATTCTGAACATGCTTCTTACAATGGTTTTGATTTTGTAGTATATGCTAATGAGATTTGCAATGTCAAGGCACACTCGAAATCAAGCACCACTATTCCTGGAGTTTTCACAAATGTGAAAAGATTTCATCAAACTATCTAAAGTTGCAATTTACTTAACTGACAAACTCAGATTAAAACAAAATATTCAACAGGTTTCTGCACTTAACAACAAAATAACTATTTACTACTAACTTAATTGTTATTTAAATAACTATTTAACCAATGACAATTCAGAAATATAAGTTGCTAATTTATAACTCTACAATTCAACTCCCCATGCCACCCCCTACCTTTCATAAACAGACAGATAGATAAAGACAGACAGTACATAAACATTAGAAGTTGGAAGAATAAAAATAATCAGGGAAACACAGTTCGATAGCATCAGTCTTGGTCACAGGATTTGATGGTTGTTTTCTTTCTCTTCCTTTTTAATTCTTTGCTATTGACATGAGGTTGTTTGCACACTGACACTCTCTTTCTTTCACTGATAGTGAAAGTATGAATTCCCAGCCTTTGAAAGTGTTTTGAAATTCTTTCCTTCAATTGGGTGTTTGCAGAGAAAGAGGAGTAGAAGACAGCTAGCTGTTACTGGAGATTTTCTCGGTCCTCCACACAGGAGTGAAAGACACAGAGAGAGAGGTTTTTTGATGCTATCTCTTTGTAGGTTAGGTGGTTCTCTGCTGGACCAGCCCTACACACAATCCTTGGTCTTCTTGTCAAGAGTTAACCAAAATGTTGTTGTCAAGCAATTTTCCCTTAATTCCCTCTGTGATGTCTGTTTCTGCTCTCACAGGAACATGCAACATCGTGTATAACTCACAGTATGCTGCAGTAAACATCAATTTTATAACTGTAGCCATCCCCTTGCAGAGACTTCTTGATTTAAAGCAGTGTCTTTCTTTTATAGTTCACAGTCTCAAAAGATGCAATTTTTACAGCAGGGAATAATAGGGCAAATACCATTTCGCAAGAGTGACATTGAAATTCGTGTACTTTTATACATTTATTTTGACTAAATGCCTAAATGGGAAATTTCATGCCTTGTATAAGTGAACACTTTCCTGAACTGATTTGTTATTTATTCAAGGTTTTTGAGAAGATTTGTTATTTATTGTTATGTCTTTGGATACACTTTCTTGGTTCTTTTGTCAGTGATTCTTAAATCATGTTCTCTTATTACACAAGTCATGATGGTAATAAAATATGTGTTATTCATTCTCAAATTAGCCTACTTTCAATGGCAAAGACTTTCGTGAACCCTGAAATAGTTTTAAAAATGGGCTAAACAACAGATTTAAAATGGCCACAGCAATCACCTGACCACACAGCTTGGCCAGGCTTCAAGAAACCAACTCAGGATAAACAAAATTGCATGAACTGAAATTAACATTTTATCAAAAAGATACAAACTTGTCTACCCAGCCAAGTTTAAAAGGCCCTTCTATTCTTCTTCTATTCTTCTAAAATCTTCTATTTTGATTTAAACTGATGTGATCATTTTTATATATTCGAGATGGAAAGACATCACCTGCAATTACGAAGGTGGGAAGTAATGTATGCAGGCATGTAAATACACAAACAAGCTTCTATTGCAATGAACTTGCTTCTGGCAGGACAGAGAGATAGATTTTTGACCACAACTGAAACCAAAATGTCTTGGTCTGTGAAGAAGGAAAATTGACTGGTTTCCAAACTGATTAAAAGGTCGCATCAGAACACCAAGACATCAAAAGACAAGGACCGCAACTTCCCCTCCACAGTGGTCGAAAACGCCCTCCACCGTGTCTCTCGCATTACCTGCAACTCATCCCTCACACCCCCTCCCTGCAACAACAACCAAAACAGAATCCCCCTCGTCCTCACGTACCACCCCACCAACCTCCGGATCCAACGCATCATCCACTGGCACTTCCGCCATCTGCAATCTGACACCACCACCAAAGACATTTTTCCCTCCCCACCCTTATCTGCTTTCCGGAGGGACCACTCTCTCCGTGACTCCCTTGTCCGCTCCACACTCCCCTCCAGCCCCACCACACCCGGCACTTTTCCCTGCAACCGCAGGAAGTGCTACACCTGCCCCCACACCTCCTCCCTCACCCCCATCCCAGGCCCCAAGAAGACCTTCCCACATCAAACAGATGTTCACCTGCACATCTGCTAATGTGGTATACTGTATCCGCTGTTCCCGATGTGGCCTCCTCTACATCGGGGAAACCAAGCCGAGGCTTGGAGACCACTTTGTGGAATACCTACGCTCGGTTCGCGACAAACGACTGCACCTCCCAGTCGCGACCCATTTCAACTCCCCCTCCCACTCCTTGGATGACATGTCCATCCTGGGCCTCCTCCAGTGCCACAACGATACCACCCGAAGGTTGCAGGAACAGCAACTCACATTTCGCTTGGGAACGCTGCAGCCCAATGGTATCAATGTGGACTTCACAAGCTTCAAAATCTCCCCTAACGCAACTGCATCCCAAAACCAGCCCAGCTTGTCCCCACCTCCCTAACCTGTCCGTCCTTCCTCCCACCTATCCCCTCCTCCCACCTCAAGCCCACCCCCACCTCCTACCTACTAGCCTCATCCTGCCCCCTTGACCTGTCCGTACTCCCTAGACTGACCTTTCCCCACCCCAACTCCCCACCTACACTCACCTTTACTGGCTCCATCCCGGCCTCTTTGACCTGTCTGTCTCCTCTCGACCTATCTTCTCCTCGATCCATCTTCTATCCGCCTCCCCCTCTCTCTCTATTTATTTTAGAATCCCCTTCCCCTCCCCGATTTCTGAAGAAGGGTCCAGACCCAAAATATCAGCCTTCCTGCTCCTATGATGCTGCTTGGCCTGCTGTGTTCATCCAGCTCTACACCTTGTTATCTCACAATTGGAATATTTGATGCTTCTGATGATTCAAGACACCAATTAAACAACTGTGGTTTCAAAGTAACCTTACACCTCAAGGATACCCTTGTCATGACTATGGGAAACTGAAATAACTCCATAGAGGCTGGTATCCTGTCGCCAAGCCCCCTTCAGTTACATGTGCATAGTACTTGACACTGATCCAGCTTCCTCAGAGCCAGCCCTCAGAGCAAACAAAACCTCTTGACACTCTTGTTTACATTTGTCAGCCTGGGCTCCCTGATTGGATGAGGTTAACAGCCCAAATCAGGGAATGCATATTCTATGAAATCCACCTGGCTGACTTTGTTACAATCACGACATTCCTTCCCCTGCAAGTCTGGGGACAGAGGCCTGTTTTTTCTCTTGTAGCCTCTCCTGGGACGTTTTTGCATCGGGTTAAGTTCCTCCAACTCAGCCTTGGATACAGACAGCATATACCGGATTGTAGCCTACCTCTTGCACCCCTAGTGTCTCAGAAGAAATTCATCCTCCTCTTCAGACAGTAAAGGTGTCAAGGCTGCAACATCTGCCGGGCCCTTCTCAGACTTAAAGGTTTCTTCGATGCTGGATGGAGGGGGAGAACCAATGGGTTCCGATAGCCTTTATGGATGTTCTGAGGGACCGGGTATGTTTTGTTCCTGCCCCATTTGAGAGTTTGCAGCATGTTGTCCACATGCTTGTGCAGGACCACCTCACCTACCCAAACTTTCTATGTCATGGGACCTGACCTCGCGTCAACCATGCCTCTTCCTCATGCAGGGCCATTTCTGTGGTTTTGGCACCAAACTCCATTCCCTGAAGTAAAGTGTCTCTCTCGTTTAGAGGAGTCTTGTATCTGGCACTGGTATTTCTGATGCAATTTCACACCCCTCCCCTCCAATGTCCTGGAAGATCAGATTTAATCTGGCAGGGGCTGTTCTCCCCATTAGCAGCTCTGCTGGAACTAGCCCTGTAGTTGCATGAGGGGTGGTCCGCTAATCAAATAGGAACCGGAACAGTTTGGTATCAAGTGAAGCTGGAGGCTGTTTCTTTAAGCCTTCCTTCAGTGTTTGGACTGCTCTTTCCACCAGACCATTGGATGATGGATGGTATGGAGTTGTCCTTATAGTCCGAATGCCAATTGACTTTAGGAAATACTTGAATTCTCTGCTGGTAAATTATGGCCCGTTGTCTGTGATCAACATTTCCCGGAGCCCGTGTACTGCAAAAGATGCTTGTACCTTTTCTATTGTTGCCCCTGTTTTTGACGAATGAACTCTATGCATGTCCAACCACTTTGAGTGGGCATCCACAATGACTAAGAATGTTGAGCCCATAAAACAACCTGCATAGTCGTCATGTAACTGAATCCAGAGTTTACCTGGCCATTTTCATGAATTTGGGGGAGCTGTTGGCAGTAATTTTTGTCCTTGTTGGCACTCTGGGCAGTGCCCCACTAACGTGACTATGTCTGCATCCAGTCCTTGCCACCAGACAAAGTTTCTCGCTAACATCTTTATTTTGGACACCTCTGAATGATTGTGGTGGAATTCATCCAGTATCTGGCAGCGAGCTTTGCTTGGTGCAATCACGCTTGCTCCCCTCAATAAAATGCCGTCCTCTACTGTGATCTGATCTCTCCATGTCCAGAAATGTTTCAATTCTGGTTGTGATGACTTCTGTTTCCACCCCCCTACCAGCTGTTGGAGTTTTGCCAGGACCGATCTTTTTATGTCCACGGTCCGATATTGTCAGCAGTGAGTGGGTGTCCAAAAAGGTTAAAACCAGATTAATCTCTTCCAGTGATTTATCTGCCATTGGGAGGTGGCTCAAGGCATCCGCATTTGCTACTTGGCCTCCCAGACGGTGTTCCAACTTGTAATTGTATGCACTGAGAATAAGGAAATACCACTGAATTTGACCAGAAGCTATGGGCAGCACAGCCTTTTCATCTTTGAGTAGCGCAAGCAGGGGTTTGTGGTCTGTTACTATTACAAATTACATCCCTAAAAGGTATTGGTGGAACTTTTTCACATCAAAGATGACTGCCAAACTTTCCTTCTCTATCTGGGTGTATTTGCACTCTGCATCAGCCAAAGTCTGGGAGGCATAAGCTACTGGGCTTTCCTCTCCTTTGGGTCATCTGTGAGCCAACACGAGCCTGTTACCATATGGGAGGCATGCCTCCCAATTTCAGTGCCCAGTTTCACTTGGGATCAGGGTGTGCCAACACCTTAGACAATGATAGCTGCTCCTTCACTTCCCTAAGGGCTACACCTTGGTTACGAGACCATTTCCAAGGCTGACCCTTTTTCAATAGCAGACGTAAGGGTGCCGGGATGGAGGCCAGTTTACATATGAATTTCCATAATAATTCACCAAGCCAAGAAAAAATCTCAGCTCAGTACAGACTTGGGAACTGGGCCACCTTTGATCGCGAGAGATAGTAGGAACTGCAGATGCTGGAGAATCTGAGATAACAAGGGGTAGAGCTGGATGAACACAGCAGGCCAAGCAGCATCAGAGGAGCAGGAAGGTTGACATTTCGGGCCGAGACCCTTCTTCAGAAATGGGGGAGGGGAAGGAGATTCTGAAATAAATAGGGAGAAAGGGGGAGGTGGATAGAAGATGGATAAAGGAGAAGATAGGTGGAGAGGAGACAGACCGGTCGAAGAGGCGGGGATGGAGCCAGTAAAGGTGAGTGTAGGTGGGGAGGAAGGGAGGAGATAGGTCAGTCCAGGGAGGATGGACAGGTCAAGGGGGCAGGATGAGGTTAGTAGGGAGGAGATGGGGGTGGGGTTGGAGGTGGGAGGAGGGGATAGGTGGGAGGAAGGACAGGTTAGGGAGGCAGGGACGAGCTGGGCTGGTTTTGGGATGCGGTAGGGGGAAGGGGAGATTTTGAAGCTTGTGAAGTCCACATTGATACCATTGGGCTGCAGGGTTCCCAAGCGGAATGTGAGTTGCTGTTCCTGCAACCTTCGGGTAGCATCGTTGTGGCACTGCAGGAGGCCCAGGATGGACATGTCGTCTGCGGAATGGGAGGGGGAGTTGAAATGGTTCGCGACTGGGAGGTGCAGTTGTTTGTTGCGAACCGAGCGTAGGTGTTCTGCAAAGCGGTCCCCAAGCCTCCGCTTGGTTTCCCCGATGTAGAGGAGGCCACAACGGGTAGAGCGGATGCAGTATACCACATTGGCAGATGTGCAGGTGAACATCTGTTTGATGTGGAAAGTCTTCTTGGGGCCTGGGATGGGGGTGAGGGGTGAGGGGGGAGGTGTAGGGACAGGTGTAGCACTTCCTGCGGTTGCAGGAAAAAGTGCCGGGTGAGGTGGGGCTGGAGGGGAGTGTGGAGCAGACAAGGGAGTCCCGGAGAGAGTGATCTCTCCGGAAAGCAGATAAGGGTGGGGAGGGAAAAATGTCCTTGGTGGTGGGGTCGGATTGCAGATGGCGGAAGATGATGCATTGGATCCGGAGATTGGTGGAGTGGTACGTGAGGACGAGGGGGATTCTGTTTTGGTTGTTATTGCAGGGAGGGGGTGCGAGGGATGAGTTGCGGGAAATGCGGGAGACACGGTGGAGGGCATTCTCAACCACTGGGGGGGGGGGCGGGGGGGGGGG
>NW_025976259.1:0-7523 GCF_021869965.1 Rhincodon typus | reverse complement strand
TACATCCTTTCTCAAGTAAGGAGACCAAAACTGCACACAGTACTCCAGGTGTGGCCTCACCAGCACCTTGTACAGCTGCAACATAACCTCTCTGCTTTTAATTTCAATCCCTTTAGCAATGAAGGGCAAAATTCCATTTGCCTTCCTAATTACTTGTTGTACCTGCAGACCTACCTTCTGTGATTCATGCACAAGGACACCCAGGTCCCTCTGCATAGCAGCATGCTGCAACTTTTTACCATTCAAGTAATAATCCTTTTTACTATTACTCCTACCAAAATGTATGACTTCACAATTATTTACATTGTATTCCATCTGCCAGACCTTTGCCCACTCACTCAATGTATCTATGTTCCTCTGCAAAGTTTCACAGTCCTCTGCACACTTTGCTCTGCCACTCATCTTAGTGTCATCTGCAAACTTTGACACCTTACACGTGGTCCCCAACTCCAAATCATCTATATAAATTGTAAATAATTGCGGTCCCAACACCGATCCCTGAGGCACACCACTCGTCACTGACTGCCAGCTAGAATAGCACTCATTTATCCCCACTCTTTGCTTCTGTCCATGCTAATACTTTACCCTTAATGCCATGCATCCTTATCTTATGCAGTAGCATCTTGTGCGGCACCTTGTCAAAGGCCTTTTGGAAATCTAGGTACACCACATCCACTGGGTCCCCATTGTCCAGCTCGCTCGTAATGTCTTCATAGAATTCCAAAAGATTTGTCAAGCATGACCTGCCCTTCATGAACCCATGCTGCGTCTGCCCAACGGGACAATTTCTATCAAGATACCTTGCTATTTCTTCCTTGATGATAGACTCAAGCATCTTCCCCACTACAGAGGTTAAACTAACCGTTCTATAATTCCCCATCTTTTGTCTACTTCCCTTTTTAAACAGTGGCGTCACATTTGCTGTTTTCCAATCTGCTGGGACTGCCCCAGAGTCCAGCGAATTTTGGAAAATTACCGCCAGTGCACCTGCTATTTCTCCCGCCATCTCTTTTAGTACCCTGGGATGCATTAGGAGGTAAAATGATTAAAACTATTGGGTTTAAACAGGGAGTAAACTCATTCAGGAAATTAGTTTAGATTTTGACTTCAGAACAGAATGTTCAAAGCTTTAAGTTCAGAAGAAACCAGAATTCAGTTCAGAACGTAGAACAGTTTCTCCTCGCAGAAGAAACGTTTTGGGAACTCAGTCGCCTCAGCTGGGTCTGTGGAGCTTCTATTCCAGGAGAGTTTGGATAAAAAATTTCAGATTGTTAGAAATGAAAAACTTTAGGCTATCAGACTTGAGAGGTTTCATACCAGCAGACTCAAAGAAATTTTTTTTTTTTTTTAGAAAAAGGTCACTCTCAAAGGGGAAGCAACTGGAAAGGATCAGCTAAATTAAATAAAACGTTAAGACAGAAGTAATATCTCCCTTGGACAGAGTCTCTGTAGCTAATCATGTTGAGAAATAGGTTGAAACTTACTTTTCATGTTGTATTAATAGTTTTCTAACTATGATCTCTACATACAGCTTTGTTCTTTTGTGCAAAAAATTTTGGTTATTTTGTAAAAGAACACCAGCAACCTCATGTGAATATATTTCAGTGACTGATCACTACATTAACTAAATGCAAAAATTAAACATGCAAATTATTAGGCCAGGTTTCATTTCAGGATCTGACTTTCCAGTATAACTATCAACTGGGATCAAAACAATGCTGCAAGCAAGGGGAAACAGACAGTTACACGTTGAAAGGATTTTAATGCACCATTCTGTTGCACTAATTTAAAACCAACACTGAAATATAGTATAATAATTTCTAAAAGTCCTACAACTAACTTGTACAATACTGCAGAAATATTGCAAAATTCCTGGAAGGTTTAATAGTTTTGGTAGCATTACTGGTTGAATGCTATTTCTCATTGATAAGTGCAAGTGCGTGTGTGCATGCACTCGCACACACATGCATATCTGAGCAAGTTTTGGATCTTGTATTAGACATGGGCTAACAAAGAAATAGTGTCATATCTAAAACCCAATCTATTCTATTCAATTGAAAGGCACCTTCAAAAAGTACTGAACGCTCAACTTTAACAAAGCACTCTACCAAGTACAGCAAAGTGCACACAATATGCAAATTATTTATTGCAGTAAAATGTTCAGTAAAGTTATGGAACCTTGGTCTAACTGCTAATACTTGACCAGCATTTATTTTATTAATACATTAAAAACAAAATTTCTAGTTAGTATGTTTTATCCTAATGTTTCCACTTCTTGGTTGTGACTCGAGGGGAAGGGTTGATCATTTAGACTGTTCCTCAGCAACACATCGTTTAAATTACTGCAATAGCTCAGCTTAAAATGATTATGCCAAAAATTCCACTAGCACTTCTTCAACAAATACATTCCAATTCCAATTCAAAGTTAACAAGACTATGAAAATCAACAAGTGAAAACTGAAGCCAAGGCTATTCCAACACTACCCACCCCTACCCACATTAGCCATTAGCAGGAGATTTCCAGGATTTCGACCCAGCGACACTTAAGTAATGACAACATATTCCCACATCAAGACAATGAATGGCTTTTTTTGGGGGGTAGCTATTGGAATCTTGTTGGTGGTGGAGTTCCCATGTGTCTGCCGACATAGTCCTTCTAGATGGAAGAGGTTGTGTGTTTGGCAGGTATTGTCTAAAATGTCTTTGTGAATGTCTGCTTCTTGTAGATGGTACGTATTGCTGCTATTGAGCATCAGCGCTGAAGGAAGTGGATATTTGTAGAAATAGTATCCAAATAAGAAAGAAATTCTTAGAATTTCCGAAAAGAAAACAAAAACGTTCCTAACGGATCCCACATGGACATGCAAATTAAATCCTATTAGCGTATTTCATTAATAGGTTATTCCCAACAGTGTGATGATTATATTCAGAAGTCTTGTATGGATGTACCTCCCATATCAGTTCTGAAAGAAATTACTCTTTTCTTATTAACTTGATCTGCACATGTATTGAATCAAATCTTGTTCATCGCAGCTCATTAATTGGTTGTTCTCAATAACATTAAGAACTCCTAAATTTCCTAAGAGTTTAAGCACAACACAGAAGTTTAGAGTTATGATGATCCCAGCTGCTAGCAATACTGGACAAGTCAGATCCCAGAATGAAACGTGGTATTGATATGAATGCTTGATTATTGTAGTTGGTTAATGTGGTGATTAGTCACAAACATATTCACACAAGACAGCAGATGCTCTTTTACATACAGAAGACAGAAGACAGTTGGTCAAATCTTAATACAAGTATCATGAGAATGCTTCAACCTATTTCCCAACACTATCTATTTATAGACATTCAATTCCTATCTTGACTCAAAGTTTAATACTTAATGTTTTTTATTCATGAATCTCAGTCAGTGGCGAGTTGTGGCTGGAGCTGAGTTTATGTTCAGTTTCCTGCCATTTTCCATAAAGGTAAGATTATACAGTAGCTATAGAATAACTTCTCACAGCACCACCACTGTCAGTAGGCAGCATCCCATTAATCATACTCCGAATATGACCTGGCTTTTTCTGAAAAAAAAAACCCTCATGTAAGCCAAATCATTGTTTCAACAGGAACCTCAGCAAAACCACTTCGGAACAGGCAGTTTGTAGTCTTGGCAATTGCTCTGATCTTTTGCCAGATTTCAGCACAGCCTGTGACACAGTACCTTGGAGTTTCAAACTACAATCTGAGTGCGATAAATTGAGTCAGAGGTACAAATTAGCTTTATGGTAGAAAACAGAGGGCGGTGGCAAAAGGTTGCTGTTCAGACAGGAGGCCTGTGCCCAAGCAGGTTGCCACAAGGATCGGTGCTGAGTTCACTGTTCTTCATCACTTACATAAACTATTTGGATGAGAACATGGTTACTATGTTGGCGGATGACACCAAAATTGGAGGTACAGTGGACAGTGATGAAGGTTATTTTCTAAGAGTATACAGTTGGTTCTGATGTTAACACTTATAACGAATTGGTTTTAATGTGATTGAAGAATTACAGAATGATATTTGTAGAACGCAAACTTTCCCTACCTGTATTGGCATAAGAATGGAACTATCGCTTTATATCAGAACCGACAGTACAACAGAACTTTGGTCAACTAGGCCAGTGGGCCAAGGAATGGCAGATTGAGTGTATTTCAGATAAATGTGAAGTGTTGCATTTTGGTAAGACAAACCAGGACAGGACTTATACAGTTAATGGTAGGGCCATGAGGAGTGTTGTCGAATAGAGACCTAGGGGTGCAGGTGCATTGTTCCTGACAAGTGGCGCCACAGGTAGACAGGGTGGTGAAGAAGGCATTTAACAAATTTGCCTTCGTTGCTCAGAGCACGGAGTACAGGAGTTGGGATGTCATATTACAGCTGTATATAAGACATTGATAAGGTCACATTTGGAGTACTGCTATAGGAAGAATGTTATTAAACTGGAAAGGGTGCCAAAAAAAGATCTACAAGCATGTTACGATGACTGGAAGGTTTGAGTTATAAGGCAAGACTGGATAGGCTGAAACATTTTTCCCTGGAGCGTAGGAAACTCACAGAGGTTAATCAAATCATGATAGACATAGATAAAGTGAACAGCGAAGGTGGTTTCCCAAGGAGAGGGGAGTCCAAAAACTAGAGGGCATAGGTTTAAGATGAGAGTGGAAACATTTAAAAGGGACCCAAGGGACAACTTTTTCACACAGAGGGTAGTGCATAGAACAAGCTGCCAGAGGAAGTGGTGGAGGCAGGTACAATTACAACATTTAAAAGATATTTGGATAGGTACATTGATAGGAAAAGTTTAGAGGGATATGATCCAAACGCAGGCAAATGGTTCTAGTTCAATTCAGGAAACCTGGTCAGCATAAACAAGTTGGGCTGAAGGGTCTGTTTCCGTGCTGTATGACTGACTCCAGATGGCCTTCCCATAAATTCTAGTTAAACTGACTTCTGAGATGGCCAAAGATGCCCCAATGAAAACCAACTGCATCTACAAATGTTGTATATGTCAAAACAACACAAATGAAAGCAGTGATGCAATAAGCATGGAAAAACTGTCTTTATTTTTCAATTTGTTCACACTTTACAATGGCCTGACTATGCACAACAAAATAGAATAAGACATGTTGTTTGGAAAACTGATTTCTTTCTGCACAGAATGCGGTCTTCAGATGTGTTTGCCATGCCATGTTAGTTTTAATGCTGCAGTGCAAAATTAGGGAGCATTTCTACAGTCTTTGCAGCTTCAGGTGAGCAAACAGGTGAGTAAGTAGATGGGCATGCATCACTCATTAAGGTCTTTGGGCTCCTCTCAAACAGCTTATTGGATCTACAACTGCCTCATCTGTCAGTTTGTTGAGCACCGTATGGTGCAGCCCATCTTGCACAAGTTTTCAAGGGTGTTTCTACTGAAGTTCCATGCTGACTTCCTACAGGTGATTAAAGTGAGAATCATCAATGAGCTCTTCGGCCTCACCTCGTTTTCCCCCTCATTCTCCATTTCTTGTATCAACTTTGCTTTGTCTCCAATAGACAGTACTTTTAACTTTTGCACAGGTATAGCCATACTGTGTGTTTCACAGAGACATCTCGACATTGAGTCATTTTTGCCCATAACTTTGTGCTGTAGCGTGGCTTAACTTCATTCGGACTGATTGGTGGGATCACATACAAGTTTGTACAAGTTTGATTAATTTGCATGCTTGTTGGAGCCAAAGCGTGTGTATGAATGGAGCTTTGATTGGCAAGTAGCTAATTAGTCTATGAACTCTTGACTAGTCATTGATGGCAAAGCCTTCTGCTACTAACCACAATGGGATTGACACCCAGGTAGCCAAACAGCTTGGGAGTGTCTAAGTTTTGTCAGAAAGCAGAAGGAGCTGTTTTTGCTCTGCAGTAAAAATGCATTGCAAGCCTGAAGATAGCCAGATTTTTTCCCCTCAGCACTTGATGTAAACTATGCTTCTTAAAGAGCAAGCTACAGACTATACAAGTGTGAACCAGCCACCCTGCATCTTTCACAAGCATATTAAAGTATTTAGATAAGGAGAATCAAAGAGCAGCGTGTGCTAATCAGCCAAAAGGGCCACCTCAGCAGACTCTGAATAGGGAGAACTGAATAGACAGTCCGACCAACCAAATCACCTGTGATTTCTTTCTCTGTCTGTGTTTGTCTGTGAGTGTTTATAAGGGGTTAGAATATTAACTATTAGAGTTATATGTCAACATCACAATTGTTTTCATGTAACAAATAGTCATGTTGTTATACAGAAATCCGGTCCATGCTTTCCGTCAACCTGGCTCTGAAAGACAGGGAAATCGGGGAATTCAATTCCACATACTTTCCAAAATCTTTAACTTTCAGGAATAACGGGTCTTGATTTCCTGCAATATTATGCCAGTGAGCTGCAACAACTATCTGCAGGCCATGCTAATCATGGGGCAACACGGCAGCAAAACAGAAACCTCACTGTTTAATTTGGCTCATATTCTTTCTCCAGCCACGCATTACAAGATAATATCCTACATATATGGATATACAACTGGATTTACATGTTTTGTTTTAAACTCATTAACTTGCCTAGGCATCCAGTTCATATAATCAAAACTCTTGCAAACTTGCTATCCTAAGCTGTTTTGTACTTTCTGCAATTTTTTCCATTCTGCTTAGTCTCTTTGTCAAGGTTATTAATAAATATTGCAAATGGCAGAGGTCGCTGCATTTTTCCCCAATGGAATCTCACTACTCATTGTTACTCAACTCTAATAATTACCACTTAGAACCATGTTCTGTTTCTTATTGTCAAGGCCAATTTTCTATCCAACTTACAATCTTGCCAGAATTCCCCAGAGCTATCACTTCAGTTATCTTTTGTAAAGGACCTTGTCAAATGCATTTTGAAAGTTAAGTTGTCTACTACTTTTTTTTCCAGAATTATCAATTTAGTTACACTGCAGAAGAAAATAATTTAATTGTTCCTTTTCAACCCAATTATCATGAACGCCGCCAGTTTTTTTGGGTCACCCAGTGAAAACAGATCTTGCTGAATTAACTGTTTTCAAATAAAGTCAATTTTTTCCGCTCAACAATATGGCCATATGTTCCTGGGACTGTCAGAATGCCACATCCCAAAGATCAGTTCTTCTCTAAATATTTTAGCGTCATCAATTTTCAAAACAAGATTCCAATCAAATGGTACACTTCTATTGTTGCTTCCTCATTTCCTCCAATCTGTTGCCAAAGCCTATACTTGGCCTCATATCTGCTGGTCGAGTTACACAAGAACAATCAGAAAATACGATTCCTGGAAATATTTCAGTATTCCAAAAAGAGCACAGGAAACATGCAAAGCTAAACAATACCCTGCTCAAGATGCCAAACTATGGCAACTTGAAGCAAGAATCCCCGAGGTTCACCTTTATAGCAGCCAGTAGAAGAGTAGAAATTCTACCAGCATAATGAGAGAGGGAGAGGGAGAGGGAGAGGGAGAGGGAG
>NW_025976258.1:0-7523 GCF_021869965.1 Rhincodon typus | reverse complement strand
ACTTACTCATCATGCCTTGTACATTCACATCCAAATCATTCACGTAAGTAACAAATAACAAAGGTCCCAGCACCGACCCCTGTGGCACACAACTGCTGCAATACCTCCAGTGTGGACCCTTTGACAATGAGGCACTGCTTCAGTACTGAAGCTCTGACAGTACTGACTATATGACAATGAGGAACTCCCTCAGTCTGACATTCTCACACTCCAACAAGTCTAAGCCCTTTAGATTGAGACACTGGCCCACGATTGACCCTCTCACAATAATGCACCCAACAGTTCTGACCTTCTGGTGGTGCTGCATTACCTCAATACAGACCCTATACATGTGAGGCACTTCCTCAGTTCTCACCCGCTTACAATGAGGAGCTACCTCATTATTGACTCTCTGACTCTCCAGCAGTTCTATCCCTCCGACAAT
Source organism: Rhincodon typus (assembly GCF_021869965.1). Classification (NCBI taxonomy): domain Eukaryota; kingdom Metazoa; phylum Chordata; class Chondrichthyes; order Orectolobiformes; family Rhincodontidae; genus Rhincodon; species Rhincodon typus. Next base: position 7,099 of record NW_025976258.1, on the reverse strand, counting down.
GCTTCAGTACTGGCCTGCAACAGCGAACAGGGTCTCATTTTCCTCATTGATAGTCGGAACTGCAGATGCTGGAGAATCTGAGATAACAGGGTGTAGAGCTGGATTAACACAGTGGGCCAAGCAGCATCAGAGGAGCAGGAAGGCTGACATTTCGAGCCGAGACCCTTCTTCAGAAATGGGGGAGCGGATGGGGGTTCTGAAATAAATAGGGAGAGAGGGAGAGGCGGATAGAAGATGGATCGAGGAGAAGATAGGTGGAGAAGAGACAGACAGGTCAAAGAGGCGGGGATGGAGCCAGTAAAGGTGAGTGTAAGTGGGGAATAAGGGAGGAGCGAGGTCAGTCCAGTGAGGACGGACAGGTCAAGGGGGCGGGATGAGGTTAGTAGATAGGAGATGGGGGTGAGGCTTGAGTTGGGAGGAGGGTATAGCTTGGAGGAAGGACAGGTTAGGTAGGCGGGGACGAGCTGGGCTGTTTTTGCGATGCGGTAGTGGGAGGGGAGATTTTGAAGCTTGTGAAGTCCACATTGATACCATTGGGCTGTAGGGTTCCCAAGCAGAATATGAGTTGCTGTTCCTGCAACCTTCGGGTGGCATCTTTGTGGCACTGCAGGAGGCCCAGGATGGACATGTCGTCTGAGGAATGGGAGGGGGAGTTAAAATGGTTCACGACTAGGAGGCGCATTTGTTTCGTACGAACCGAGTGTAGGTGTTCTGCAAAGCGGTGCCCAAGCCTCCGCTTGGTTTCCCCGATGTAGGGGAGGCCACAACGGGAACAGCGGATGCAGTATACTGCAGGTGAACATCTGCTTGATGTGGAAGGTCTTCTTGGGGCGTAGGTTAGGGTTGAGCGGGGACGTCGGGGGCAGGTGTCGCAATTGCTGCGGTTGCAGGGAAAAGTGCCGGGTGTGTTGGGGCTGGAGGGGAGTTGGAGCGGACAAGGGAGTCACGGAGAGTGTGGTCTCTCCGGAAAATAGATAAGGGTGGGGAGGGAAAAATGCCTTTGGTGGCGGGTTCAGATTGCAAATGGCAGAGGTGTCGGAGATGCTGCCAGACCTGCCGTGCTTTTCGAGCAACGCTGTTTTTGTTCCTGATTTTGCAGCATCCGCAGTTCCTTCAGTTTTTACTGTGGTTAAGTTTTTATATACAGGGGGCTCTGCATTTCAGGGTTTGTTCACTGGGGCTGCTGTGTTTTAGCGTTTATTTACCAGGGGCTGATGAAGTTGTTTTTGACTAACGTGGTTATTTCAGCGAAATAAGCATATCGGAAAACTAAAATCTCACCTTCACCAGATGACCTAACTTTTGATGCTGGTTAAATTAAAATGCTTATTTCAGCGAATTAAGCACCCCAGACGCCAAAAATCTGAACTTCACCAAATGAGAAATTTTTTTTATGTTCGTTTGACTAACATGCTTATTTCAGCGAGTTAAGCCCTTCAGAAGATCAAAATCTCAACTTCATTAAATGACTCAACTTTTGATGCTGTTTTGACTAAAATGCTTATTTCGCGAGATAAGCATATCAGAAGACTGAAACCTCAACTTCACCAAAGGACCTAACTTTTGATGCTGATTTGACTAAAATGTTTATTTCAGTGAGACAAGCGCTTCAGAAGTCAAAAATCTCAACTTCACCAAATGATTTCAAAGTTGATGCTGTTTTGATTAACATGCTTATTTCACTCAGATAAGCACTTCAGAAGACCAAAATCTGAACAACACCAAATGACTCAAGTTTTGATGTTGGTTAGACTAACATGCTTATTTGAGTGAGATGAGAACTTCAGAAATCAAAAACCTCAAATTCACCATCTGACTTAATTTTTGATGCAGTTTTGACGAACATGTTTATTTAACGCAGGTAACCACTTCAGAAGACCAATACCTCACTTCACCAAAAATGTTGGTTTTTGATGTTGATTTGAATGGCATGATTATTTCATGAGGTAAGTACTTCACAAGATCAAAATCTCAAACTCATAAAATGTCTCAACTTTTGATGTTGTTTTGACTAACATGCTTATTTCAGCGAGTTAAGCACTTCCGAAGGATAAAATCTCAACTTCACCAAATCACACATCTTCTGATGCTGGTTGGTTTAAAATGCTGATTTCAGCGAGTTAAGCATATCAGAAGACTAAAATCTCAACTTCACCAAAGGACCTAACTTTTGATGCTGGTTTGATAAAAAAAAATGCTTATTTCAGTGAGATGAGCGCGACAGAAGTAAAAAATGTCAGCTTCATCAAATGACTTGATTTTTGTTGCTGAATGGACTGAAATGCTTATTGCAGTAGGTTCAGCACTTGAGAAAAATCTGAACTTCACCAAATGACTCAATCTTTGATGTTAGTTTGACTAACATGCTTATTTGAGTGAGATAAGGACTTCAGAAGGCAAAAATCTCAACTTCATTAAATGACTCAACTTTGGATGTTGTTGAAAATAACATGCTTATTTCCGTGAGGAAAGCAGTTCAGAAGGCAAAAATCTCAACTTCACCAAATGATTTAATTTTTCATGCTGGCTGGATTAAAATGTGTATTTCAGCGAGATAAGCACTTCAGAAGACAAAAATCTGAACTTGACCAAATGACTCAATTTTTGACATTAGTTTAACGAACATGCTCATTTCAGCGAGTTAAGCATTTCAGTAGATCAAAATCTCAACTTCACCAACTGACAAAAATTTTGATGTTGTTTTGACTAACGTGCTTATTTCAGCGAGATAAGCATAGCAGAAGACCAAACTCTCTACTTCAACAAGACAATCAACATTTTTTCTGTTTTGACAAGACGCTTATTTCAGTGGGAAAAGGACTTCAGAAGATCAAAATCTGAACTTCACTAAATGTCTCAAGTTTCGATGTTTTTTTGACTAACAGGCTTATTTGAGTGAGATAAGCATTTCAGAATTCAAAAATCTCAACTTCATCAAACGACTAAATCATTGATTCTCTTTTGACTAACACGTTTATTTCACCCAGATAATCACATCGGAAGACAAATATCTCAACTTCACCAAATGAGTTGGTTTTTGATTTTGGTTTGAATGACATATTGATTTCTTTGAGAGAAGCACGTTAGAAAATCAAAATCTCAACTTCACCAAATGAGTCAACTTTTGATGTTGTTTTGACTAACATGCATACTTGAGTGAGATAAGCACTTCTGAAGGCAAAAATCTCAACTTCACCAAATGACTTAATTTTTGATGCTGGTTGGATTAACGTTCTTATTTCAGTTAGATAAGCATATCAGAAGACCAAAATCGCAACTTCACCAATGCACTCAACTTTTGATGCTGGTATGACTAAAATGCTTATTTCAGTGAGATCAGCACTTCAGAAGTCAAAAATCTCAACTTCACCAAATGACTTAATTTTTGATGCTGGTTGGATTAACGTTCTAATTTCAGTTAGATCAGCATATCAGAACACCAAAATCGCAACTTCACCAATGCACTCAACTTTTGATGCTGGTATGACTAAAATGCTTATTTCAGTGAGATAAGCACTTCAGAAGTCAAAAATCTCAACTTCACCAAATGACTTAATTTTTTATCCTGTTTTGACTAACATGCTTATTTCACTCAGATAAGCATTTCAGAAGATCAATTTCTGAGCTTCAACAAATGAGTCAAGTTTTGCTGTTGGTTACACTAACATGCTTATATGAGTCAGATGAGCACTTCAGAAATCAAAAATCTCAACTTCAGCAAAGGACGTAACATTGGACGCTGTTTGGACTGAAATGCTTATTTCAGTGAGATAAGCACTTCAGAAATCAAAAATCTCAACTTCACCATCTGACTTCAATTTTGATGCTGTTTTGAATAACATGCTTATTTAACTCAGATAAGCAACTCAGAAGACCAATATCTCACTTCACCAAAAATGTTACTTTTTGGTGTTGGTTTGAATGGCATGCTTATTTCATGAGGTAAGCCCTTCAGAAGATCAAAATCTCAAATTCACAAAATGACTCAACTTTTGATGTTGTTTTGACTAACATGCTGATTTCAGGGAGACAAGCATATCAGAAGACGAAAATCTCAAGTTCACCAAAGGACATAACTTTTGATGCTGGTTTGACAAAAAATGATTATTTCAGTGAGATGAGCACTGCAGAAGTAAAAAATGTCAACTTCATCAAATGACTTGATTTTTGATGCTGCTTGGACTAAAATGCTTATTTCCGCGATTGAAGCACTTCAGTGGACCAAAATCTGAAATTCATAAAGTGACTCAAGTTTCGATGTTTGATTGACTAACAGACTTATTTGAGTGAGATAAGCACTTCCGAAGGATGACATCTCAACTTCACCAAATGACACAACTTTTGATGCTGGTTGGTTTAAAATGCTTATTTCAGCGAGTTAAGCTGTTCAGAAAACGAACTCCTGAACTCCACCAAATGACTCTAGTTTTGATGATGGTTTGACTAACATGCTTATTTGAGTGAGATAAGCATTTCAGAAGTCAAAAATCTCAACTTCACCAAATGACTCAACTTTTGATTTTGATTTGAATAACATGCTTATTTCAGCGAGTAAAGCAGTTCTGAAGACTAAAATCTCAACGTCATCAAATGATTTGAATTTAGATGCTGGTTGGACTAAAATGTTTATTTCAGTGAGTTAAGCACTTGATAAGACTAAAATCTCAACTTCACCAAATGACTTAATTTTTAATGTTGTTTTGGCGAACATGTTTATTTGAGTGAGATAACCACTTCAGAAGTCAAAAATCTCAACTTCACTAACTGATTCCACTTTTGATGTTGTTTTGTCTAACATGCTTATTTCAGCGAGTTAAGCACTTCCGAAGGATAACATCTCAACTTCACCAAATGACAAAACTTTTGATGCTGGTTGGTTTAAAATGCTTATTGAAGCGAGTTAAGCTGTTCAGAACACGAACACCTGAACTCCAAAAAATGACTCGAGTTTTGATGATGGTTTGACTAACATGCTTATTTGAGTGAGATCAGCATTTCAGAAGTTAAAAATTTCAACTTCACCAAATGACTCTACTTTTGATGTTGTTTTGACTAACGTGCTTATTTCAGCGAGATAAGCATATCAGAAGACTAAAATCTCAACTTCACCAAAGGACATAACTTTTGATGCTGGTTTGACAAAAAATGCTTATTTCAGTGAGATGAACACTACAGAAGTCAAAAATGTCAACTTCATCAAATTACTTGATTTCTGATGCTAGTTAAACTGAAATGCTTATTTCAGTGAGTTAAGCACTTGAGAAGACTAAAATCTGAACTTCACCAAATGACGCAACTTTTGATGCTGGTTGGAATAAAATGTTTATTTTAGCGAGTTAAGCTCTTCAGTAGACCAAAATCTCAACTTCACCAGATGACATAACTTCTGATGCTAGTTGGTTTGAAATGTTTATTTCAGAGAGTTAAGCTCTTCAGCAAACTGAAACCTGAACTCCACCAAATGACTCTCGTTTGATGATGTTTTGACTAAACATGCATATTTGAGTGAGATAAGCAGTTCAGAAGCCAAAAATCTCAATTTCACCCAATGACTCAACTTTTGATGCTGTTTAGTCTAACATGCTTATTTCAGTGGGAAAAGCACTTCAGAAGACCAAAATCTGAACTTCACTAAATGACTCAAATTTTGATGTTAGATTGACGAACAGGCTTCCTCCAGTGAAATAAGCACTTGCGAAGTGAAGAATCTCGATTTCACCAAATGACTCAACTTTTGATGTTGTTTTGAGTAACATGCATACTTGAGTGAGATCAGCACTTCAGAAGACCAAAATCTGGACTTCGACAAATGACTCAAGTTTTGATGTTGGTTAGACTAACATCCTTATTTGAGTGAGATAAGCACTTCAGAAGTCAAAAATCTGAACTTCACCAAATGACTTAATTTTTAATGCTGTTTTGACTAAAATGCTTATTTCAGCGATTTTAGCAATTCAGAATGCTAAAATCTCAACTTCACGAATTGCCTCAACTTTTGATGCCGGTTCGAATAAAATGCTTATTTCAGTGAGTTAAGCTCTTCAGTAGACCAAAATCTGAACTTCGCCAAATGACTCAAGTTTTAATGTTGGTTTGACTCACATGCTTATTTCAGTGAGATAAGCACTTCGGAAATCAAAAATCTCAACTTCACCAAATGACTCAACTTTCGATGTTGTTTTGACTAACGTGCTTACATCAGCGAGAGAAGCAGATCAGAAAACTAAAGTCTCACCTTCACCAGATGACATAACTTTTGATGCTGTTTGAATTAAAATGCTTATTTCAGCGAGTTAAGCTCTTCAGAAGGTCAAAATCTCAACTTCCCCAGATGACACCACTTTTGATGTTGTTTTGGCTAACGTGCTTAATTCAGCGAGATAAGCATCTCAGAAGACTAAAATTTCAATTTTACGTAGACACTCAACTTCTGATGCTGGTTTGACTAAAATGCTTATTTCAGCGACATATGCATATCAGAAGACTAAAATCTCAACTTCACCAGAGGACCTAACTTTTGATGCTGTTTTGACTAAAATGCTTATTTCAGTGAGATAAGCTCTTCAGAAGTCAAAAACCTCAACTTCACCAAATGACTTGAATGTTGATTCTGTTTTGACTAACATGCTTATTTCACTCAGATGAGCACTTCAGAAGAACAAAATCTGAAGTTCACCAAATGACTCAAGTTTTAATGTTAGTTGGACTAACATGCTTATTTGAGTCAGATGAGCACCTCAGATGTCAAAAATCTGAACTTCACCAAATGACTTAATTTTTCATGCTGTTTTGACTAACTTGCTTATTTCAGTGAGATAAGCATGACAGAAAATCAAAATCTGAACTTCACCAGATGACCTAACTTTTGATGCTGGTTAAATTAAAATACTTATTTCAGCGAGTTAAGCACCTCAGAAGCCAAAAATCTGAACTTCTCCAAATGACGGAACTTTTTTATGTTCGTTTGAATAACATGATCATTTCAGCGAGTTAAGCAGTTCAGAAGACAAAAATCTCAATTGCACCAAATGACTTAATTTTTAACGCTGGTGAGATTAAAATGCTTATTTCAGCGAGTTAACCACTTCAGAAGACCAAA
>NW_025976257.1:0-7523 GCF_021869965.1 Rhincodon typus | reverse complement strand
GTTGGGGACCGGGGAATTGGAAGTTCTGGAGGAGGTGGAGGGCGTGGTTGGTGTCACGGACATAGGTAGGGAGTTCCTGGACCAAGGGGGAGAAAATGGAGTCTAGATAGTTTTGAGCAGGAAGCAATCCCACGATTCTGCAAGGCCCACCCAGTGCCATTTGCCTTATGGGTAAAAGTAGAGGCAGAAAGCAAGAGGCTGGAGAGTGAAGGAATCCTCAAACCAGCCCAGTTTGCGGAACGGGTAGCACTGATTGTGAAGTCCAATGGGTCGGTTCGCCTTTGCGGGGATTTTAAACAAACGAGAAACTGCTTTTCGCAGCTGGATAAATACCCAATCCCTCGCATACAGGACATAGACACAAAGCTAGCGGGGTAGGGGGTGGGTGGGGGCTGTCCTTCACGAAGCTGGACACGAGCCATGGGTACCTGCAATTGCTGTCAGATGGGTTATCATCGGCTCATGACATTTTCCAGTGGATGCTGGAGAGTATTTTGAATGGTCAACCCCCAGGTTGCCATTAATGTGCTAATGACAGGGAAAACCAATAAAGACCAGTTGGAGAACCTGGACATAGTCCTTAGACATTTGTCCAAGGCAGGTGTATACTTCCCCTTCCTCCAGTCTCACAGAGCTCCCTCTCCCCCTCCCCAACTCTCTCAGAGCTCCCTCTATCCCACGCCCCGCTCTCACAGAGCTCCCCCTCCCCCCTCCACTCTCACAGAGCTCCCCCTCTCCCCCTCACTCTCTCAGAGCTCCCCCTCCCCACCCCTCACTCTTCCAGAGCTCCCCCTTCCCCCCACTCACTGAGTCCTTTTGACAATGTACAAGGCTGTAAACAGGGTTACACAGAGAAAAGGATTGGGGAGCCCTTCCTTACACAAAGCAGGATTTATTCAGCACTAAATTGAAATTATGTGACCATTTGCCATTCTTGTTCTATTACATCCCATCGATCACTTGCTTATCATTAAATGAAGCAGGAGTAACAAACAAAGAACTCACCAAATCTGATACAAACTCAGTGTACAATAGTCTAGCTTGTATTTTTTATTCATTTGTGGGACATGGGTGTCGTTGGCTGGGCCCACTTGTACAGGCTGCATGGAAAGATTTTGAGCTTTGAGACCATGGTAACCAACAACATTGACTAAACATTAGCTAGCAGGTAGCTAATAAACTAAATTACAGAAGAGATCATTCTTATTACTGCTTTAATGTGGCCAATAAACTCATCTTGCATGCATCTACATTACAATGTGTTATCCACAAGAGTACAATATTTATAATAAACAGTCTGCAGCCAAAAATATAAACCAGAGCCAGGGACAGGTGTGCAGAAACAAAAAATGCTGGAAATCACAGCAGGTCAAGCAGCATCTGTGGGAAAATAGAGCAAGCCAACGTTTCGAGTCTAGATGACTCTTCATCAGAGCCTTGATGGATGTGCAGAGTTGTCTGTATCATTCTGGGACCAGCCTATGTACAGCGCAAGTAGTGGCTTTATTTTAGTGTCCAACAATCTTTTCCAGTCAGATTTCCTGAGTTATTGCAACCTCAAACAGAATGAAGAGCTGCTTTAACAGAATCCATGCAAATCCATTGAGGCAGATTCTCCCTGGGAGACCATTATGTACATTAGACATCAGGAAACACACAGAGAAAGAATTCTGAGAATTTAGTTTCAATATAGATCATGGCAACAATGTGAACAAGGCTGAGGAGAATAAACACTGTCCAGTAACCTGTCATGACAGGCTGATAGATGAAGTGAAAATATCATCTTTGGCAACGATCCAGTTACACTTAAAACAGTCTTCCTTCCAGAACATTTATTCTCTGTTTTGATTTTTTTCCGTTTTGTGACTTAACTTCCGATAAAAAGTCATTTTCTTTAATGTAAGCTACCTGCACGAAAAATAACAGGAACACATCCGTTTAAAAATACGTGAGGCAAGAGAAGGAAGGCTCTTAGAGTTATAATAAAATAAAGAACTGCAGATGCTGGAAATCTGAAATAAAGTTGCTGGAAAGTCTCAGCAGGTCTGGCAGCATCCATGGGGAGAAAACAGAGTTAACATTTCCAGTCAGGTTTCAGGTTCTTAGGGTTGCAAACCATTGCTACCAATCTTAGCTATACATACCACACGACTGCTCACAATATTCCAACTGCGGTCTGACCAGAGCCTTATACAGCCTCAGCAGTACATCCCTGCTCTTGTATTCTAGCCCTCTTGAAATGAATGCTAACATTACATTTGTCTTCCTAACTGCCAGCTGAACCTGCCTGTTAACCTTGAGAGAATCCTGAACCAGGATTCCCAAGTGTCTCTGTGCTTCAGCGTTCCAAAGCCCTTCCCCATTTAGAAAATGCATAACCTCATATTTTCCCACATTATATTCCATCTGCCACTTCTTTGCCCATTCACCCAGCCTGTCCAAGTCCTTCTGCGACCTCCCCACTTCCTCAGCACTACCTGTCCCTCCACCTAGATTTGTATCATCTGCAAACAAAGCAACAATGCCTTCAGTTCCTTCAACCAGATCGTTAGCGTATAATGTAAAGAGTTATGGTCCCAACACGAGTTCCTTTGGAATTCCACTAGTCACTGGCTGCTGTTCTGAAAAAGACACCGTTATACCCACTCTCTGCCTTCTGCCAGTCAGCTATTCCTCTATCCCTGCCAGTACCTTGCCCCTAACACCATGGGTTCTTATCTTATTTAGCAGCCTCCTGTGTGGTACCTTGTCATACCCCAGGATACATGAATTTGTGAACTCCATTTCCAAACCTCGACTATTCTTTTATAGGAACATAAGACCTCGGCAGGAATAGGCCATTCAGCCCTCTGAACCTGCTCCACCATTCCTGGAGGATCTAGTTGTGAGATTGACTCTAGTTTCTTGTCTGCTCACTATCTCCCTGAGCTCCTCCCTCTCCCATCAGGAATCCACCTAACTCAGGCATGAGTACATTCAATAACTGATCTGCTCTGGGGAAGAGAATTTTACAGAATAACAGTCCTCTGAAGAGGAATAAAATGCTCCTCACGTTTGTCCTAAAAAGGACACAAACTGAGGTACCCACTCTCCAAAAAGTTGGCGGCTGTGTTTAACTGAAAAGATAGTGAACATTGATCGAGAGAGCTCACATCATTAAGGGCCATGATAGGCGTAAAATGAATGCAGCTAGGGATGACTTCAAGGTGGTCGTCTGGCACCTGAGCTGTGCCTGAAAGACCTCTGACCTGGATATGTCCATTCAGGCAATTTTCCAGGCACCCTGGTAGCTGCCATAAAACAAGCATTAGGCCCCTTATATATAAATATATATGTTCTGGTAGGTTATGCATGTTCTAGTGGAGAATGAGAAAGAATCATGTATAAGATCTAGACAACTGGGATCTTGAAGAGTAAAAAGAGTTTGGGTCATTCTTAAGAAGGAAATCAGGAGGGCAAAGAAGGGATATGAGATAGCCTTGGCAAATAATGTTCAGGATAATTCAAAGAGATTCTACAAGTATATCAAGATCAATACAGCGACTAAAGAGAGATTAGGGCCCCTTAAAGATCAACAAAGTCATTTATATGTTAAACCTCAGGATACATAAGAGATACTAAATGAATATTTCAGTGTAGAGAGAAAAATAGAGGCCAGAGAACTTGAGGAGATAAATATTGACATTTTGAAAACAGTTCGCATTATAGGAGAGGAAGTGCTGGAGGTCTCAGAAAACATAAAGATGGTTGAATCTCCAGGATCTGAACAGATGTATCCCAGGATGTTGTGGGAAGTTAGGGAAGAAATTGTGGGGCCCCTAGCAGAGATATCACATGTCAAGTATCATCTATAACCCTAGGTGAAGTGCCAGAGGACTGGAGGGTGGCTAATGTTGTGTCTTTATTTAAGAAAGGCTGTAAGGAGAATAAAAACTATAGAACTGTGAGCCTGACATGGGTGTCAGGTAATTTATTGGAGGTGATTCTGAAAGATAGAATGTAAATGTATTTGGAGAGGCAAGGATTGATTAGGAATAGTCAGAGTGGTTTTGTGCGAGGGAAATCATGTCTCACAAACTTGATGGAGTTTTTTGAGGAAGTAACCAAAAGATTAATGAGAGCAGAGTTGAAGATGGCATTTACAAGGACTTTAATAAGGCTTTTGACAATGTTCTGCATGGTAGACTAGTTAGTAAAGTTAGATCACATGGGATTCAGGGTGAGCTTGCCAATTGGATACAAAATTGGCTTAACATTTGGAGACAGAGGATGGTGGTGGGTTGTGTTTTGGACTGGAGGCCTGTGACCAGCCATGCTTCACAGGGTTCGGTGCTTGGTCCACTTTTGTTTGTCATTTATACAAATGATTTGGATGAGAATATAGGAGGCATGGCTAGTAGGTTTGCAGATGGCATAGTGGACAGTGAAGAAGGTTATCTGTTGCGAAGTTGGGTAGAATACCTGTGGATTGGGAGGCAGGAAATTAGAATTTAGTGTTTGTAAAATGCCATGACGGAAGGCATTGTGTGGTCCCTTTAAAAGATCATGTGCTTTTTCTGTGGTCAGAGATTTAAAATGGATGTCTGTGAGTAGCAGCTTGAAAGTTTGCAAGTACACAGAAGAGCACTCGAATTGAAACATTCATATCGAAAGGCCAATCAGCAGCTTTTAACCATGACAACAGGCTTTTGAATTTAGCCAATTAATTTGTACCAGGTACTTAGATACAAATAAAACCTATTAAATTTAAGTCTGTTGGTTTTAACAACACAGGATCAATCCCATTATAAGAAATATTGATATGTCATCAAGGATATAAAAAGAAGGGGGCAGTTGGACAAAGACCCCAGAGCTAGCTGCCATCTGCCAGACCTAACGACCCTCAGCTCTCAAGAGACAATCATTCGCTCTCACAGCCTCCCCTATGTCTTAGAGAAAGTGCATACCAAATAACAACGGTACCAACGGTATAACTAGTTAATATTCCTGATAGAAGAATCGACGGTGAAGGCACAGAACATTCTGGAAAACACGTAACCTGGCTGTAATTTTGGGATTGGAGCGGAGGGAGCGGAGGGCTGCACTTCTGTGGGGGGAGAGGTTGGAGTGGGTGAGAGGGGTGGAGAGGTTGAGGCGATTGATGTCTCGACGGCAGTTGGAGATGAAGAGGTCGAGGGAGGGTAGGAGGTGGAAATGTTCACTGTTTCGGATCACTTTAAACTTTCTTCACAAAACAGCAAGCTTTTTGTATACATGATCTCAAACAGCTAACAGCAAGAGAATGGCAAGTTATAAAGGAAGTTCAGTTATTTAAGGCTAATTAATAATTGACCTTATAGAAGTTTATAAAATTATGAGAGGTATAGATAAGGTGAATGGCAGGTGTCTTTTCCCTAGAGTAGCGGATTTCAAGAGTACATAGTGTATTTTTAAGGTGAAAGGAGAAAGATTTAAAAAAGACATGAAGGTCAATTTTTTTTATAGTAGTTTGTGTGTGGAATGAACTTCCAGAGGAAGTAGTGGAAGTGGGTACAGTTACAACATTTAAAAGACATTTGGATAAGTACATGAACAAGGAGTGTTTGGCGGGATATGTGCCAAGCGCAGGCAGATGGGACTATTTAGTTTGAGAATATAGTCAGCATAGACTAGATGGACAGAAGGATCTGTTACAGTGCTGTATGACTCCATGACTCTAAAAATAACATATGGAATTACTCTGTCCATAATCCTCCAATCCTGTAATTTTGAAAAACTAACTTGTTTATATATATATATATAAGTGGGACCTGTATTTATTGGAATAGCGTACCATTAGAATCTTGCTTTATTTGGGAATAGTCAATACAGTGTTGGGCTGGAGGAACACAGCAGGTCTAGCAGCATCAGAGGAGCAGGAGAGTCAACATTTTGGCTTTACACCCTTCATCAGAACTGGGTAGGGGGCGGGGAGCTCGGAAATAAATAGAGGGAGAGGGGGATGGGACTGGGGGAAAGTAGGTGGGATGGTGATAGGTGGATGTAGGTTGGGGATAGTGGAGAGAGGTCAAGGGAAGTGTGGGGCGGATAGGTGAGAAAGAAGATGGACAGGTTGTGTCAGGTCAAGGAGGTGGGGATGAGAGGGAGGTTTGGACATGGGATGAGGCCGGAAGTGGGGAGGTTTTGAAACTGGTGAATTCTATGTTAAGGCTATTGGGTGAATTTGAGGTTGGGGAATAGTTAGTAGTTAGAGGGGATTTATTCAGTTTGCTAATAGTTTAGATAATGTGTTCACTGTTAGAGTTAGATAAATAAATTGTTATTTGTTGATTGTAAGGTGAGCGTCCGGGGTTTGTTTTATTTAACCACCAGAAGTTGCTGAAAAGCAGGTCACACCACTCTTCACACTCCTTTTACAGATTATAGGGCGAGGCGTTTCAGTTTTAGTTCTCAGAGGAGGGGGGGGGAGTCAATCTGCACTTTATGACATATCTAAGATTACAAAGAGATCTTGATCAATTGGCTTAATGGGCTGAGGAGCAGCAGATGGCATTTAATTTGGAAAAATGCGAGGTATTGCATTTTGGTAAAACAAACAAGGGCAGTACTTGTACAATTGACAGTAGGGCCTTAGATAGTGTTGTAGAACAAAGAGGCCTGGGGGTTCTGCACATGATTCTTTGCAATTTGTGTCACATGTAGACAGGGTGGTTAAGAAGACAATTAGCATGCTTGCCTGCATTGCTCAGACCTTTGAGTATAGGAGTTGGGGTGTCATGTTGAGGTTGTACAGGACATTGGTGAGGCCTCTTCTGGTGTATCATGTCCAGTTCTGGTTGCCCTGCTACAGAAAGTGTATTATTAAATTGAAGAGGGTTCAAAAAAGATTTACCAGGATGTTGCCAGCAATTTGGAACGAAACTCTCTCTTTTGTACAGTGTGACAAACAGCCAGCACGAAGAAAGCAGTTACAGAAGACAAAATACAGCTACAGGAGAATAGGTTGCAGGTGCCATCTTTGGTCTGTGAAGGAAATGTTAACAAGACTCATCCAGGGTCATGCAGCTTGTTGAGTACCATCAACAATTTTAGCCAATCAGCCCATCCTATACTTTCAGGATCTTTGGAAGTCTAGAAGTGCTTTACAGCCAGTGAAGTACGTTTGACATGTAGCCACTGTTGTATCAGCCATGATCAAATGACAAATCACATTCAATGGGCTGAATGGCCTAATTCTGCCTCAATAGCTTATGATCTTTTGTTCTTTAAGTTCAGGCTCCTGTTTAAGAGTTTGAAAATTATTTTTAATCAACAAGTTAAATAAACAGCCAAACAAGTTAAATAAACAGCCAAATTGTACAAAGCAAGCCCCAATAAACAGTGGTGTGATGAAGAGAGTAATTACCCATTGAGCAATAACTATTGATATGGAAGTTGAGGAAAACTCCCTTGCTCTTCCCCAGTCAAGTCACAATTTAAAAGCTGAGATAACAAGGTGTAGAGCTGGATGAACACAGCAGGCCAAGCAGCATCAGAGGAGCAGG
>NW_025976256.1:0-7523 GCF_021869965.1 Rhincodon typus | reverse complement strand
GATGCTGCTTGGCCTGCTGTGTTCATCCAGCCCTGCACCTTGTTGTCTCGGATTCTCCAGCATCTGCAGTTCCTACTAACCCTGTTTTAACAGTTTGCCTACCACAGACACTCTTGCTTAACTCTTGCATTTTAATAAGTTGAGAGGAAAGAATGTCCAAGTAGTTCCCACCCAGTTCATTAATATTTGATCCCTACCAGATGAATCACAAACCTATGTTGTATTCATAAATGCAGAAACAATGCATCAGCCACATAAAGTGGTCAAGTTTAGAATTCCAAAAGAAAATAAATAGCATTAACTCTTAGAAATTATGAAAGATAACCTTGCAGCATTATGTATCGCGCTGCGTAATTATGTGTGTCCTTTTATACAAAAAAAAAGAGTATAAAAGATCTTTCACTCCAGAAATGCAATCATATTGAGGGACTCAGATTGTGATACGTATGTAAACTGTTTTCAAAGCACTGGATTATACACTCAGATTTCTCAAATTACTGCCAACCCTTGTCAAATGCTTTTGCGCATATAGATAGGATTGAACCATAAACTCTAAAATTCACATGTGCAGACACTCAGAGTTAAGTGACAGGTACCAAATAAGTGACAGTGGTATCTGTTCATTTGATGCAACACTATGGTTCATGCAGGTCTCTCACTACAAAATTAAATGCCGGTTTGAATTCCAGTCTTCCTAAATTGCCAGATAGAAACCAATTCTGAATGAAGACATAATTTCCAACTTGGGAACCCAAAGCAATTAGCAAGTTTATATTCATACTTACCTTGGCAATAGATTTCTCAATTCCACAGATTGAAATTTAGTCTTTATAGGGCTCCAAATCATGATCTCAGCATTGCTGAATTGAGTGCAGCATTGGAACACCTCAAAATCCTGCCAAGCAGAGCCACCTATACACCACCTACTGGTGTTTCAGTGGAAATAGGTATTGTTGTGCTAACATAATACCACAATGGGCTGTAACGATCTCAAAAGCATGTTGTGACATAGATTGCAGAATCTTCATTTACATATAGAAACAGCTAAGTTACTATATAGTTAACTGTTGTCAAAATATATCTAAATGAAAAGGCACTCAGCAATGCAACAGTCTTCCAGATCTATAAAATGCGGTTTCTAAAACCAAGCACTGGATCGGCCTTGAAATTCTATTCTGCCAATCATAAACAGATCACACATTTCTGTTACAGGTATCTACCTTCTCATTGTTGAAGCTTGTCCTTTCCCCTCTGAGGGGAGTGGTGCAAAGATAACTACAAAGTCACGTATTCTGGTTATTCCCTTCAGTACCTTATTCATGTAGCCATCCTCCAGCATTCAGGCTGAATAATTAGGTTATCAAACCATCATTTTCTAATAAGCGCTGCATTAATCGGAGCCTTTGGACAACTAGTCCACCGACAGTACCAGTATAAAATCATCTTTCCCAAACACCTCAAGTGTTCAATCTGCTGTAAAAACATACAAAATTCTATTTACTAACCACATTAAAGAAAGCTAAACCTTTAACAGCCTCTTAAAAACTAAATTTAAAAATGTGAATGCCTCTTTCTTAATGAGATTGGTGGTTTGGGAGCGTTTGGAAACCAGTCACTAATTTTACATGGCCTGTTGAGTTCAAGTTCGCCACAAGTGTAATTCACGCACCATCCTTTCTAAAAAAGGAGTTTCTGCCAGATATGGGGCATGAATTCTGCATCCAGGTCTCACCCACAATTTCTAAAGGCCTCCAGAATTGACCCAACCCTACAATAATCCAGCCCCTACTATTCCATGACAGAGGGTGCAAGAAGATCAAGACCTGGAGATGCCTGTGCAATATCTTTGAAGGTGGTCAGACAAGTTGAGAAGGTTGGCAGAGGGCATTAAGAATCATGAGGTTTATAAGCAAAGGCATAAAGGGCAAGGAACTTTAATCTATCACTGGTTAAGTGCCAGCTAGAATACTGAGCAGAGTACTGTCCCTGATGTGCCTAGCACAGAGGCCATTTGCTAAGATGGAAATCAGATGAAGTCACTAGAGAGGGGTGTTCCAGGGTTTCAAACTGTAGAAACCTTTTAGGCAAGTATCTGGATCAGGCGAAGGGCTGAAGGTACTTTCCTCCTTAATCCACCAAATGCATGCCTTTAAGAAATGTCAATGCTCAGGAAACTATATCAAATGCAGATAAAATTTCAGAAGCAGAACAACATAACAATTTGCGGTCTCCTTGGATCTGGTTGGTCACATCTCTTGGTCTCAGTTAAAGCCGGAAATAAGCAAGTTGGAGGTGGGTTTTCAAATCAGGGAACAGATTTAGGAGACTTGAATACAATTCCCATCAATCCATACTTGCCCGTAGTACAACTGAATTCAACCCACTGTGTTCAAGGTAGGGCACCACTGAAGTCTTAGAGAGCAGAAAGGCGATTTACTTAAATGGTTATCAGGGATGTGAGACTCCACTTATGTGGAGAGGTTCGTAACATTGGGTTATGTCTGGTTACAGCGGAGATTAACAGATTTCAAGGAGATATTCAAAGGAGCGGTTATGACAAGAAAATTCTATCTTCATCGTTAAAAGCAACTATAGAAGACTGATTTGGCAAAAGAAGCAGATAAGAGATTTTATTTCATACAGCAGTTTGTTGCAATCTGGAACGCACTACCTCAAAAAGAGTCGCTGAAGCACATTCAATAACTTCCAAAGAGGGAATTTAGTAAGATTTGCTGTGCTCCAATGAACATAAACATGTGTTCATTAGTTTCCAAATTGCCAATCAGTTGAATGTTTGAAAAATATTTTACCTTATCTAAACCTTTTCATTTTAAACAGTTCTGCCTGTTCCATTTTTATGTTTCTTTGTTCAAATGGAAAGACGCCCAGTTTCTCTTGTCTCTCCTTACAACAACCACCTCTCATTCCAGAGCAACTGCTAATGTAATCTTGCATCCTAATAAATCTCTGGCATGATATTTGCATTATTACAGTGGCCTGTCTGAAATTCACTCAATCGTATCTAACAGAAACAGTGGACTGGGTGATATCCAAGATGATATTTCAAAAGATGCTTCTGCAAAAGAGACAAATGTACACAAATTATCATACAGATATAAATCTGTTGTCTGCAGAGTATACAAAGATAATGTAAATAAGCATTAAATTTTCAAACCTCGGTCAGGAAGAAACTATTGCAAGAAACATCCATCAAAATAATTGACAGTTTTTGAACACTGAAATTAATTTTGACCTTTCTAACTAACGCTTGGGAAGAGCAGGGCGAGCTTTGAGGAACTAGAGTTTCACTATCCAAGTGTTTCCTCTTTCCCCTAGTCGCAATGCCTGAACATGTAATTGAAAGTTTCACTCAATGTTAGAGAAGTGCTTGATATATTAGCGTTGCAACTGAGCAACTGGTCAGATCCAAATTGAACAAATTGCTAGCAAAATGTAAGTTGATAGTTATTTTGCTTTAAGCTCAGATTTCCACTGCCCACATAAATTGGCTTTGTATTTCAGTAAGTTTCAACAACAGCAACAACAAAAACAAGAGGTTGCTGGAAAAGCTCAGCAGGCCTGCCAGCATCTGTGAAGAGAAATCAAAGTTACCGTTTCAGGTCCAGTGACCCTTCGACTACAAGGCACATTCAATTGATTTTGTTTTCTTCTGACTTTGTTCAACGCTGGATTGTTAAGAAACCATAACACAAGAACAAGACAAGACATGCACATTATTTTTCCCGTTTAAAATGGATAGAACCAAACTTTAACCATACTGGTCTAGGATAAGGGAAAGAAACAGCAATACTGGAACCGTTATCATGCAATAGAAAATCAGTACGGATCTTATTTTAAGGGCAAACATGAGTAAACTGCAGTTATCAACATTTCCACATGCTTATTATAAATCAAAGAATTTGCATTGTGGCCCAATTTTCTAACTAAACGCAAAGAGGTTAGAAAGTCATCCTGGGTGGTATCATTCTCACTATTGAGAGTACCACTCTCAATACTTATTTCTATTCATGGTAGTAGTGGCAAATATGATGGAAGGACTATGCAATAAGAGACTGCCCATTCTGTACTGCAACCAAAGCATTTCTACCCCACTGCCATATGCATCAGGCTGACCTGACAAAATATTTGATCTTCAGTGACCCTGTGGTGCACTGGAACTTTTCAAAATACTGGATAAGCTGAATATTGTTTGAACTTATAAAGAGAACTCTTTCTCTAATTCATTCACAGGATGGAGGGCATCAATGGCTAGACCAGTGTTTATTGTCCATCCCTAATTGCCCAGAGGGCAGTTGTGAATCAGTCAGTCACATTGCTGTTGTCCATGGCAGTTTCCTTCCCTAAAGAAGGGTAGTGAACCAGATGGGTTTTTTCTGACAATCAACTATGGATTCATGGTCATCATTAGACTCTTAATTACAATTTTTTAGTGAATTCAAATTCTACCAGCCGCAGTGGTGGAATTTGAACCCATGTCCCCGGAACATTCCCTGGGTCTCTCCATTAAGAGACCAGCAATAATACCACTAGGCCATCACCTTCCCCTTTTAAACCTATTAAATGCATCAGAAGCCTCTTTCCAAAAAAAAACAGAAATATTTATTGATTTTACTCTGCATCCAATAAAACATCACTGTAAACTCCTCCAGTCCCAGTGCCTGTGCCCGTGCCCACGGAGATATCTGATGGTCCATTACTGATGACTATCTTCCAGCTCCATTCACTGATTTCTGTTCTCCACCTCTTTGGTGTCCTTTAAAACCAAGTTCTGACCAAGCAGTCAGTAATCTGAACGAATACCTCATACATCTCTCAGTACTTTTATTCCTTCATGCATCACAAGGCCAGCAATTTTTGCCTAACACTAATTGCTCTTGGGACAGTAGCAATGAGCACTGTCACATTTTGTAATGCTCTGGTGAAATACACAGGGATATTTTATTATAGTTAGGTTACACTTCTAACCTAAGTTATTGTTGCTGATGTATTCTCACTGTTTCCACTGACAGCCACAATCAATCAGTCATTAAAATTGCACGGTGTCTGACTGACATCAACGGACCCCGACATTTTAATTATTAATAATGTCCCAGGTTGTTTGCCATCACCTTTAACAGTTGAAAGTTCTGCAGTTAGAACAGAGGGAATAAGTGAAATCAGCAATGTAATAGCAGCAGGCACTTGGAGTGCTATTTTCAGCACTTGCCCTGGAGCTATAAAATGGGAAGGATTAAAAGTCAGTCTAAGAGATGGACAAAAATGAAAGAGACAGAAATGGGAAAGACAGAAAGACTAGTTAGTCACCCATGATCACGTACACATCCTAGAGGCTGATCCTAGACAAAAAAATGATACAAAACTCACTGATAGAATTGGTACAATATTCATGAGTTCATTGCTAAACCGACAGGTTGACAGGCGTGTGATTAAGTGACTTTATATAAATCCATGCGCCCAACATTAATACTTGTAGCACCGCAACCAGGTTTAAAATGAATTTCCATACATTATATGCTGAATATTACAAAGCAAGAACTTAATTTATTCCATTTAAATTGCAAGACTATAATCTTTTACCCTTCCAGCTCCACACTTTCTCTGCCAAGACTTCTGTTTCCTTCCTATTACAGCCTCGGTATATGATACTTCACTTCCTGAAAGTACACAAACCATTCATTACTGACACTTTCTCTTCCACAGTGTTTCAGTGTGTCCTTCAGCTCATTTGTTGGCGATGGAAGTTGTTTGGTACACAATTTTCCTTGGTTTTTTTTTGTATAATTTATCAACTATAACAAGAAAGCCTGCTTCATTGTAATTGTTGGCCATATTCGCACAGATGGGAATAGAGACGTTAACAAATCATTCTCCGCTCTAAGTAGATCACTGTTGCAAATAAATCTCGTTGGTGTACTTCAACTTCAAATATTGCTTGTTATCTCAAACTGATGGATACTCTTTAGATAAAGATACTTTCGTATTGCTGAAAACAGCAGATCCTGCCAGTACTTTCCCAGTAATTCAGTGGTAAACACACAATCTCAGTCTTGATTACAAGGGGATCAAGACCATCAGGCACCAGACAATTCTTGCTTTATTTTGCTGTAGTGTAGAATTACAGAGGTGTTAGAGAGATGTGCAGATGGGAAAGGCTGAAAATCTGCAACACTGCTCTTACTGCCCTTTTAAAGTCCCCTGTTGGATTAAATTCAGATCCAACCATAATCTGCTGCAGTAAACAAAGTTGCATCATAGCAAATCTATTTCACCTACAACAATACTATTATAATCAGGATCATGTGTAAAAGAAACTTTTCTATAAATTCCAACTCACACTTGCTCAAGACGCCAATTCTTGGCTGAGGCAAACTGCCATGGGTACAGAGGCCTCCAGTACCTCATCAAACAAACGAAAAAAAAAGGCCCCTTCAGGAACACCTTCAAAATACACAACCTCTGCAGCCTAGAGGAACAAAAGGGCAGCAAATGCAGTTTCCCCCACACAGAGAATTTCTGACCCCTAACTGAATCTAATGAGCGTTCAGAAGCCCACAGGAAAAATCCTGTTCACTGGTTCAGTTCTCAGGATGATAATGTTTTGAAATTGCTTGGACGTCATGCTAGTGCCATAGTGGGTATCTCCCACCTTCCAGTGCCAAATGCATGGGAATACCGCCACCTACAAGTTCCAATCCAAGCAGCACACCAAACTGACTTGGAAATATATCACTGTTCCTGCACTGTCATGGAGACAGAAACCTAGTACTTCCTTCCAAACATCACTCTGGCTTTAACTACACCCCAGAGTGTACTGATTCAGGAAGATGACTCATTACCACCTTCACAAGGGCAATTAAAGATGTGCTATAAATGTTGGCTTTGCAAGAATAAATTTTTAAAATCATTCTTACATGAACTCACCATGAACTCGGAGCAAACTATCCAAGAGAAGGGGAAGAAATCCAAGCTAGTTTCAATTACTTACACTGAAATCCACACATGCACAGCGCAAGCAAATAAAGTGGACTATTAACATGAGAAGTGTGAAGACAATGACCATGGGCTTCTCCTTTCAAATGCTGGACACTGAAGCCATCTGCAGTGTTTCTGCTCACCCTCAATACAAGAAGATAAAATGCTGGCAATTTCCTAACTTCTCTTGCCTGCTTTAGTTCAATGGATAAACAAACATTCTGATTTTTCTACCAATTGGAGTAATGCACAAAACAATTTCAAACATCTGGGAGGTGCAAACGTTAATGCCCAGCTCCATCTCAGAGTCTCTTGCAAAGTACTTTAGAAAGGGGAAAAAAGACCTTGCTTTGACGTGACACCAGATCACAGTATGCCCAATATGATGAATAGCTTTGAAATCCAGTCTGTTTTGTGGTTAATAAACAGCAGCCATTTTGTAGCTAGCAATGTCCCACAAATACCAAATCAGCAATAATCACTGACAACAAGGTGCAGGGCTGGATGAACACAGCAGGCCAAGCAGCATC
>NW_025976255.1:0-7524 GCF_021869965.1 Rhincodon typus | reverse complement strand
ATGACCGTGAATTCATTGCTGATTGTCAGAAAAGCCCATCTGGTTCACTATGTCCTTTAGGGAGGGAAACTATCATCCTTACCTGGTCTGGTCTACATGTGACTCCAGACCCACAGCAATATGGTTAACGCTCAACAGACCTCTGGGTAATTTGGGATGGGCAATGAATGTTGACCCAGAAGAGACACCCACATATTGGTCAATTAATTAAGTTAAGCCCTAAGCTTTATACATTGCTTTTCTAAAAAAAAACTCGACTAGCTCTCACACGTTCTAATAAACCTGTAGAACAGGGGTTCTTGAGGTGCTGTGATAATATCCCTGCGTCTGAGACTGGAGGCCTGGATTCAGATCCCACCTGCTCCAGAGGTGGGTCATAACGTCCCTGAACAGGTCGATTCGAAAATATCTAATCCTGTGGAGCACTGTAACCTCATTAAGTAAAAATTAAATACTTTTATTGTCCGATTCAAATTCCTCTAACTCATTCAAGCAATTGTTGCTTGTTGCCTTATCTCTCCCGATGACCGGTGTAGATGTAAATTGGTAAATGTTTAAAGCCTAGGATCCAATTAATGAATGACCAAGCCTTAATGCAGAAACTTTTAAATAGTGATAAGGCAGCAACTGTCTATATCAGTTAAAAAGTCACAGCTTACTTGCATGCAAGATTCAACTGAAAGGCTATCCTGTTAACTGTCTTCAAAAGCAAGAAGTTTTCTTTCAAGCTAGGTTTAAAAAAAAAATCAACATCCAAAGACAGTCAGATTCTGAGCATATTTGTGTTTCAGTTATTGCAATCTGGAAACAAGTAAAATTGGACCTGCATAACAACAACATTGTATTCGCACAGTGCATTCAGATAGAAAATCTCGAGATGCATCATGGAAAAGTTATCGAACAAAATTCTCACAATATGCCACAATAAGATGACTCCACCTTGGTCAAAATAAAAAGACAGATTTTAAAAAGGAGTATACTTTTTTTTTGAAACGTGCACAGTATTAAATCAGCTTAATTCAGGAAGGTTGGCATTTTTTTTTTTAAAAACACATTCATTAAGGGGAATGTGGGCATCCTGGATACTGCTCATCCCTGCTGAATGAAGTGGCTTGTTGGACCATTCAAGGCAGTTTAGGAGGCATCTGCACTGCAGAAGGACTGGAGTCACATGTAGGCCAGACCAGGTAAGGATGGTGGATTTCCCTCCTTAAAAAGGGCACTAGTGAACCAGACGAATTTTTACAACAATTGAAAATGGTTGCCATTACACCAGTTTCTCATTCCAGATTTTCTTTTCCATCAAATTTACATTTTAACCACCAGCCACAGTGGGATTCAAACTCATGCCCCCAGAACATTAATCGGGTACACTAGCTTCCTGGTCCAGTGACACCACTAAGCCACAATCTGCCCTTATGGTGGAGTGTTAAACAGTCTCGCTGGCATTTAGAACAGTAAAAGGCAACTGGACTGAAACATACAAGATCCTGAGGGGTCTTGTCAGGGTAGATGTGGAGAGGAAGTTTCCTCTTGTGAAAGAATCTAGGACTAAGGTTTGTCTGTTTTAAATTTTACTCTAAGGATCTTGAGTCTTGGTTATCAAGGGTGATGAGAAATCAAATTCTAAGGTCACAATCATATCAGCCATGATTGTACTGAATGGTGGAACAAATTCGAGGGGCTGAATGGCCTACTCCTCTTCCTAATTCGAATGGTCCTGAAAAAGGAGAGTGAGACAGAGAAATTGACGTCACCTTTCTCCCCTCATATACTGACCTTCCTACATAACATATGCCACAACGAGTCAGGTTCTGTTGAGTCAAATATCTTGGAGTATATTTACAATGCACTAATATCATGAGTTACTGTACATTACATTCAAATAACTGACTTGAACGCACAGAGAAAGTGGCTTAAAGTGAGACAGGCACTTTTAAATCAGTGGCCATATCATGAAACTGCTTTAAAGCTAAGCCTTGTCCAATGTAGAGTCTGCATAATAAATCAAGACACT
Source organism: Rhincodon typus (assembly GCF_021869965.1). Classification (NCBI taxonomy): domain Eukaryota; kingdom Metazoa; phylum Chordata; class Chondrichthyes; order Orectolobiformes; family Rhincodontidae; genus Rhincodon; species Rhincodon typus. The sequence continues at coordinate 5,507 of NW_025976255.1, read as the reverse complement.
TAACAGAATGACAATTTAGGTCCCAGAGAGCTGAAGGCACGTTCATGATAAAACATTCTAACCAGCTATTTCCAAAAGGCCCATTCAAAGGTAAAACAGAGAACTGCTTCTGGAGAGAACACTACACATTTCGAAACTGTTTGAAGGGGAAAACACTGGGCCGGAACAGGTCTGAGGGGCCAAATGCCCTCCATCCTATGCTGCAACAAACCAAGTCCTGACATTTTACACAAGTTTGCAATGCCGTTGGGAAGAGGGAGAAAATAACAAAATTTCACCCACTCAGTGCAGCAACCCTAACAGTACACCACTGTAAAATCCAAGCCCAGAGTTCAGACTGGAATAAACCTCAGCTATGCAGGCATACTCTTAAACAATGCTAAAAATAATGAGAGAAATTGCAGGACAAATCAGTTTAGAAAAATCATTATTCTCCAAAAATGCTACCCTGTTTTCTGCATTTCATATCAAAACACAATACTCTAATAACATGCTTTTCAAACACAATGAGCAATTTCAGACCCAGCATCAGTATCAAGGCCAGTCTGAATCAGTGCCTGACTCTTCCAATCTGCTCTCATGCTTTTGCAATATTTATAATTTTCTCAATCAGGCTGCATGCTTACATTTCTTGAGCAAACTATTTCTTTTATTTAGAAGTCTACTTTGCAATTAGTTGGTGAGCCACACCTCTAAAAGGTCAATATTTTAAAACTGGTTTCAGAATTTTCTTTTGACCTTGTAACTCAACAATGAACAGACTGTACTCAATTGATAAACCGGTGCATTTCAGCGTTTGCACACAGAATACTCAACACAGAATCATGCATCAGCGCAGGCTTGAACCTCTTCCTGTCTTTCCATATCTCATCACTAGATTTTATTCCTTCCCCCCCTTCATATACTGACCTAGCCTCTCTTAAATGCTTCTCACATTTGCCATGGCACTCCCCATGGGCCCTTGTTCCACATTCTCATCAGTCTACAGGTAGACAGGTGCTCCCTATTGGATTTATTAGAGGTTGTATTCTGCAGCTAGCCTTTAGATTTGCTCGATCATCTCCATTATTGGAATAAGTGGGGCAGGGGATTAAAACAAAAAAAGCTGCACATCACACTGCTGATGGCACATGAACATCTTAAGGCGGCTCCACCGTTAAGATTCCTCGGCCACGTAAAATTCTTCCCCCCTTTCCAGTTTGAATTCCAATTTACTTTTGAAAGTTTCCACTGAACTTGTTCCCACCACACACCCTTTTTTCAGGTCATTCGTCACAACTCCACCCTATTGTTTTATTCTGCCAGTTATTTCAGAAATGTAGAAAATGGGAGGAGGCCATTCAGGCCTCTGAGCATGTTCTATGATTCCATATGATCATGGCTGATCATCTGAGTCAGCCCCCATGTTCCCACTTTCTCCTCCACACTATTTGATCCCTTCAGCCCTGAGAAACTCCTTGAAAACATTCAAATGTTTTGGCCTCAACCGCTTTCAGTGGCAGAGAATTCCACAGGCTCCCCCACTCTCTGGGTGAAGATATTCCTCATGTCAGTCCAAAATGGCCCACCCTGTATCCTCGGACTGCGATCCCTGGTTCTGGACTCCCTGGTCATCAGGAACAATTACGCTGGCCAATCCTGTTAGAATTTTAAACACTTCTTCGAAGAGATCTACCTCATTCCTCTAAACCCCAGTGAAATCAATCCTAAAGTGTCTCAGTCTCTCTCCAAACATCAGTCCTGCCATCTCAGGAATCAGCCTGGCACTCCCTCCATCGCCAGAATATCCTTCCCTGGATAAGGAGACTAAAACTGCACACATTGCTCCAGGTGTGGTCTCACCAAGGCCCTGTACAAAAACAGTGCTGCCTGATTTCTGACAATCCTACCAACAGTTTCTCCATCAAAACAAAAAACCAGTGACAATTTTGAGCACCTCGACTGAATCATAACATTGCTTAGCATCCCCAACGTCTCCATTCTCTAACTAACTGAAGCGCTACGTATTCTTTTCCCTCGCCCCAAAATCTAGTTAGTTCATTATTTTCGCTGTGTTCTCTCCCAGAAACACCAGATTTACAATTAGAATTAAAAGACTTGAACTAAAACAGATCATTGCATCCTGTAATACTCCTTTAGAATGACAGCATTCCACACAGCGGAGGTTCAGCTTGACAGGAAAGGAGGACAATCTGGTCAAAATATTCCTGGCCAACTCAGTTCACTCTAAAATTTTAGTCATTTCAGCAGAGCATCCAGTCCAAGTAAATGTCAAACGCAAGGCAAAGTTCAACACTGAGACCAGCTTGGGAACTTCAAAATAGAAATCAAGAGCTTTAGCTGCTTAATATAATATCAACTACTACATTCCTAAAATGCAAAAATAAAGGAAACAGTATCCAGCACAAAAATCACAGCTTTGAGAGAAAGATTTGCAGTCTAACAGGAGCTTAAAGCTATGGCGTTACTTATTGCCGGAAGGTCTTGCCTTGAGTGCAGCTTAACAAAACAGACAACAACCTACTGTACTTTGCAAGAAAAGTATGCCAATGTCATGATGACTTACCATTTAAAAGAGGCTGCCCTTCACGAATGGTCCTTGAAACGACTGCATTGTAAATATCTTCCGAAAATCCAGGTGTGCATGGCGCAAGGTCACTTGCTTGCACTGGTATCTAAAACAAAGCCCAAAACAGAAAACAATTGATAATTTAAAATGCAAACTACCCATTAAATAAAGGGATAGTACTGTAGTTCTGGAGATGTGAATTGAAGAGAGTGCTGGAGAAACGCAGCAAAGTCTGGCAGCATCGGAGGTGACAACAAAAGAGTTAAAATGTTTCAAGTCGAATGGGTCTTCACTGTGAAACTCATACAGGATTCAAAACATTAACTGTTTATCGCTCTCTCTGCCGATGGAGGAGTTTCCCCAGCATTTTTTATTTACAAACAAAACCCTTCTTTGTTGCAGCCCCTTTGAATAAAGTCAAAGAGTCATATAGCACGGAAACAGGCCCTTCGGCCCAACCCCTCCATGCTGACCAGGTTTTCTAAACTGACCTAGTCCCATTTATATGCATTTGGCCCATATCCCTCCAAATATTTCCTATCCATATATATGTCCAAATGTCTTTTGAATGTTGTAACTGTACTCACATCTACCATTTCCTCTGGCAGCTCACATGAAAAGTGTCCACTCTCGGGTCCCTTTTAAAGCTTTTGCCTCTCACCTTAAATTATACCCTCTAAGTTTTGGACTCTTCTACCTTGGGAAAAAGACCTTGGCTATTCACCTTATCTCGGACCCTCATGATTTTATAAAATTCAGCCTTCCACGCTCCAGGAAAAGAAATCCCAGCCCATCCAGCCTTTCCTTGTAACTTAAAGCCCTAGTCTCGGTAGCATCCTTGTAAATGTTTTTTGCAACCTTTCCAGTTTAATAACACCCTTCCTAAAGCAGGGTAACCAGAATTGTACACAGTGTTCCAAATATGCTTAAATCAAACAACTGCAGAATTGCAGAAGTATAGAACACTGACTCAGAAATGTAGGTGCAAAAGTAGACCATTCAGCCCATCGAGTGTGCTCTGCCATTCAATGAGATCATGGCAGATCTGATAACCCCAACTCCACTTTCCTATCTTTTCCCCATAACCCTTGATTCCTTTCTGATTTAAAATCTGTCTATCTCAGCCTTGAGTATACTTAATGATCCAGCCTTGACAGCCCTATGCGTTAAACAGTGCCGCAAATTCAATACCCTATTCATCAAGGAGTCCATTCAGTTATCATGTCTGTGCTACCTCTTCAAAAGAAGTATCCAATTAGTCCCCATTCTTCATGCCCTTATTTAGTTATTTTTTCTTTTCAAGTAGTTTCAGACTGTGTGTTCCAGGTTATAACATTCGACTGCACTAAAAAATAAATTCTCTCAGAAATTAGAAACGTAATTTCAGAAAATTTCAGAAATGTAGCAGGTCCGGCAGCATCTGTGAAGAGACAACAGTGTGAACATTTTGAGAACTGAAGATGGGTCACCAGACTCGAAATGTTAACACTATTTCTCTCTCCGCAGATATTAAAATTTTCTTCAAAGTACGACCAAAATAGAACTCTCATGGAGAAGAGGTTACAAACCTTCATTGGTGTTAATTAAAGACATATGATTATACCATAGCTAATTCTGCCATAACAAAAACTCTCAAGAGGCAAACTCAGTGAGAAAGTAGGCTATTTTCAAATGTGTCCAACGTTTGGGTACCAGACAATGATCTTAACTGGGTCAAGCAAATCACTTGTCAGACTGAATTGAATTGTTCCCACGTAACAACTCCAAAGTGTAATGCATTCCTGATCATTCAAGTTGAATAGGACAAAGCAGTTAAACGATTTTATGATGTGAAGGAATTTGATTACAATGCAGTATTTGAAACAATTCTATTATTAGTCGTGTGGAGTTAAAAAACAAATCACACAGTTTGACGTGAAAAGCATAGCAGATTTTAACCGTGGTAAACAATTTCTGTTGTTCTCAAGAAAGATCTCAAAACATTAACGCTTGTTTTCTCTCCACAGACTGGCTGAGTTTCTCCAGCAATTTCTATTTTAGTGTTTCACATCTCCAGCATCCAAAATTCTTTGTTTTAGTTAATTGTGATAAACTTCACACAAACACTGCTCACATCTCGAGAGCTAATTTACACAAATCCAGTTTCCATATCCTCCAAACTAGTGCAGATTGTAGCCATCAGCACTTTGTTCACATACATATGTTGGGGAGAAAAAAAAAGCATCTTATAAGAATTAAAAGACTAACAGTTCTGATCAGTTTGGAAATGCAGAATAAAACTGGAATAGGTTACTTTGGTTACAAAGCAAAAAGGAAGCTGCTGTTCTGGGTCTTACAACTAGGTCTCAAAACTTGAGTTCCTTGCATATTTAACAAGGCAAGAATCTGGAGTGTAACTTAGAATTGTGAATGAGGTATTCTGAAAATACCGCTCAAACTGAATGAAAAGGCTCAATAAAGAGAAGGTTGTATTGTGATTTAAATCAGCAGGAATGAGCAGTTAATGGAAAAATTGCTGATGTCTTAAGTGCAAAACATTCTCCTCTCTATCTGTTTGAAATGTCTGGGGCTCAGCTAGCCTCTGGAACGTCTCTCTCCACCACCCCCAGTGCCCACTCAATGCAACCTGCTAGAGACTTAATCAGGAATGCAATTGAGTTTTAAAACTGCAGAGCAGCAGATTAACAGTAACGAGGTTTAAGAGCAGCCAGCTGGAAGGCGTACAGACAAGAGTCGCCAGGCTCTCTGCAAAGGGCGGCTGCTCCGCTTATACAACGCCAAAAGTACGCCGCATGTTAAAGACAATACAACACTGAGACAAATGCACCCCAACGTGCAATTTCTTTCCAGATACAGCGATCTTTTGCAATGCAAACCTCCCGAACTGCTGGATCTGTTTTTTTAAAAATAAAGTTTATTCATCAAATGCAATGAAATA
>NW_025976254.1:0-7524 GCF_021869965.1 Rhincodon typus | reverse complement strand
GATGAAGGGTCTAGGCCCGAAACGTCAGCCTCTCTGCTCCTATGATGCTGCTTGGCCTGCTGTGTTCATCCAGCCCTGCACCTTGTTGTCTCGGATTCTCCAGCATCTGCAGTTCCTACTATCTCCATTGTAAAATAATTCTTATTGTTACCAGATACACTTCCAAAATATTTTGTTGCATTTATTAATATCACTCCAGCAGGGAGGGAGACAATTTGGCCCATCAAGTCTATGCTAGCACTTTGTAGAGCAATCCTTCTGTCCTGTTTTCCAGCTACATCACAGAATCAGAGAATGGTTTCAGCAAAGTGGGAGACCATTCATGCCAGCATGTCTGTGCTGGCCCCAAAAGAAGCAGTTCACCTCGTGCCACTCACCTGTCTTCTCCCTCGAACATACCAAGTTCTTTTTTTTAAAATAATGATCCTATTTCTTTTTGAAATGCCTCAGTTAAAGGTGCCTCAACCTCACTCTCAGGCAGAGCATTCCAGACTCTAAACAACCACATACATTCCTCACTGTGCAAGCTTTCCCTAATTCACCTGCATTTGCCAAAGTGATCATTAATTTTGATGCAAAATATCATTTCCAGGAGCAAAGATAAAATTTACAATTACTGGACATTTCTGTACGTTCTTTTTTTGAATAAAGGTGTAACACTTGCAATTCTCCAGTACTCTGGCACCACCTCTAAGGCCAAGAAAAGTCAAAAGAAAATAGTTAATGTCTATATAATTTTCACTCTTACTTCCCTCAGTATTGTTGGTGCTGGTTCCTTTTCCAAGTTAAATGCACACAAACCATCCAATACTACTTCTTTATCAATTTTAAACCATTCTAGTGTCTGAATTTCCTCCTCTTTTCACCAAGATCTGAGCTGCATCTTCTTCTTTAGTAAGAAAAATATCCAAAGTATTCATTTAAATCCTCAGTTTTGCCTCCTGCCTCCATGTATAAATCCCTTATTTGATTCCTAATTGGCCTCACTCCTTCTTTCACACCTGTTTATAAGCTTACTGTTTATAAACCTGTAGATTACTGTGGGATTCTGTATAATATTCTCTTCTCATTCTCTCTATTTGCTTTTCTCAGTTGATTTTTCAATGGAAGTCTGAACCTTCTATATTTAGCCTTGGTTCTTGGTTGTATTATATACCTGACATCCATTATAAGCAAACTCCTTCTTCTTCTTCTTAACCTTTGCCTCTTCCATCATCCAAGGAGTTCTGTATTTCTGTGCTATATTTTTCTATTTGGTTACAATGTACTTTGTGCTAAACTTTCCATTCTTTTAAAGAAGCCTACTGTTCAGTTACACATCTGTTGCCAACCTTTGATTCCAATTGATCTAGGTCCAATCCATTCTTACCTCATTGAAGTATTGAAGTGGGTTTTCCTGCAGTTAATTATTTGGACTTAGGATTGTTCCTGGTCCATGTCCACGGTCATCCTAAAACTTAAGATATAATGGTCATTATCCCCAAAATATTCTCTTGCTGGTGTTTGGCCTAATTGGCTCACCTCATTCCCAAATCCAAGCTCAGATAGGCCTGTTTTCTCATTTGGCTGTAAACATACTGATGCAACAAATTCTTCTGAATGCAGTGTAGGAATTCTTCCCCTTAGCTGTCCCTTTTTAAAGACCCCTGTTCTTTAAGACTTTCACATCACTGTCATGTCCTTGCAATGTGTTCCTCTATAGACGATCCTCATAATCATGCAGGTTTGTTTTCTTTAAGGGTGTAACCAAATTCTTTTTGAAATTATTTGTTTACTCGGCTTTCACCTCCCTTAGGGATTGGGGAAAGAACGATTTCCAGATCATTACCACTTGTTCCGTAAAAAAAATTCTTCAAATCCTCTCTGCATCTCTTCATCTGAAACCTTGAATCTTTGTCCCTTAGTCTTTGTACCATCAGTTGATTTTCATTTTTGACCTTATCTAGACCTGTATAGTCTTTCTCACCTCATTCAATCATCAATCTCCTTTGCTCCAAGAAGAACACTCCCCCAGCCTCTCTAACCTAACCTTGCAGCTCAAATCCTGCATCACTGGAACCATTCTAATATCATCTCTGTACCCTCCCAAGGAGCCTCACATTTTCCCTAAAGTGAAGGGACTCAGAATATATCAGTCTCAGATTTAAGATTAACAATTGACCTGGTATCAATTGATATTTCCTGTAGAAAATTCCAAAATTCTATCATCCCATGAGAGGGAAGGGAGGAGGTTGCTGAGTCCAAGGCAGAGATATTTAATACTTCGCTGGCCACAGATGAAGTGCCAGATGACTGGAGGATAGCTAATGTGGTTCCTCTGTTTAAGAAGGGCAGCAGAGATAGGCCAGGTAGTTACAGACTAGTTAGGTTGACATAGGGAATGTATTGGAAAAAATTCCGAGGGATAGGATTAATCACACTTCGATAGGCAGGGATTGATCAGAGATAGTCATCACGGATTTGTTGGAGGGCGATCCTGTCTGACTAATTTAATTGAGCTTTTATAAAAGGTGACTAAATATATTGATGAGGGTAGTGCAATTGATGTGGTTTACACAGACTTCAGTCAGGCCTTTGACAAGGTTCCACATGGAAGGCTGGTCTAAAAGATAAGAGCCCATGGGATTCACAGCAAGTTAACAAACAGGATTCAAGGTTGGCTTACAAATACAAAACAAAGGGCAATGGTGGAGGGTTCTTTTTGTGTTTGGAAGCCTGTGACCAGCAGTCTGCCACAAGGGTTGGTGCTGGGATCCTTGCTGTTTGTTATGTACATTAACGACTTGGATGTGAATGTTGAAGATATAATGACTAAATTTGCAGATGACGTGAAAATTGGTAGTGTCATTGATAGTGAGGGAGATGGTCTCAGGCTATGGTGTGATATTGATCAGCTGATAAATTGAGCAGAACAATGGCAGATGGAATTTATTCCTAATAACTGTGAGGTGATGCATTTTGAGAGGTCTAATAATGGAAAGATTTACACAATGAATGATAAGTCATCAGGGAGTACAGAGGAACAAAGAGACCTTGGTGTACAAGTCCATACAGCCCTAAAGGTGTCAGCACAGATAGACAGGGTGGTGGTGAAGGGATATGGGATGCTTGTCTTCATTAGCTGGGGCATAGAATATAGGAACAAGGAAGTCTTGTGGTGAAGAAAGGATATGGGATGCTTGTCTTCATTAACTGGGACATAGACTATTGGAACAAGTAAGTCTTGTTGCAACTTTATAAAACATTGCTTGGAATACTATGGAATACTATGTGTAGTTCTAGTCACCACACTATAGGAAGGCGAGTTCACTGGAGAGGGTGCAGATGAGCTTCACGAGGATGAAAAGTCCCATATATGAGAGACTGGACAGGCTGCATTAGTTTTCCTTGGAGCAGAGGAGGCTGAGGGGCCGTCTGATTGAGGTATACAAAATTATGAGAGACATAGACAAGGTATATTGTGAGAATCTTTTCCCTATGGCAAACTTGTCTAAGACCAGAGAGTATAAATTTAACATAAAGACCTAATTGCTTTAGAGGGGGTATGATGAAGAAATTTTCTCCCAGAATGAGGTCAAAATACGGGACATATGCTGCGTGAGAGGGTGGTGAAGGCAGGTACTCTCACAACTTTTAAGAAACATCTGGACAAGCACTGTAAATGTCAGGGCATAGTAGGCCATGCACCAAGTGCAGGTCAATGGTTTAGTATAGTTTTGTGTTTGTCGGTTAGCATGGACATGGGGGGCCAAACGACCTGTGTCTATGCTGTATGATTCTATGACTGTGTGTGTGTGTGGAAGTTCCTCCTCAATCCAGCTCTGAAGATGGAGCAAAATTGCTCCAATTCTGGCACTAAAATGATAAAAAGAGAAAATGCTGAAATTAGTTAGCACTAGAGGAAACATCTGTGGAGAGAGAAAAAGAGTCAATGTCATTTACCTGAAACATTGACTCTCTCCCCAGATGCTGCCAGACGTGCTGAGTATTTACAGCATTTTCTCTTTTTATTTTAATCCTGGATTGTTTGACTTTAGCGTAAGTGAGTGCACCCTAGTTTTAGATTCCTGAATCAGCAGAAACAGGATTCTCTGTTTGGAGTATTTATTCCTCTGAATAGCTTGCAGGTTTCATTAAAAAAAGGGATCTTCCAAAATCCAGGGAACACTAAATCACACTGGACGATTCTTTTAAAACCACAATTCATGATAATTTTATTTAGTTTAGATGGGTAAATAATACCTTAGAAATTAAAAGGATGCTTCTTCTCATTTTATGTTTAATTCCAAGAAATGGTGCTGTACACAAAATGTCTTGCAGCCGCAGAATCTTTTGGTCATGTCTTGTGATTTAGATTAAAATTGACGCAAATTGTGTTATTGCACTAAAGTTTTTGCAGCCTTTCTTGTGTAGCTATGAGCTTTATGGAAGCAGCTCTCTGCACTCAGTAAAGGATGACTTCAGAACCCATTATTATCCAGTGCTCAAACAGTAAATAAATGAATTATCACTGCAAAATGTGTTCATCGATTCAGAACTCAAGTTGCTGAAGTATTTGCTTCAGGTTACTGGATATTGATGTTCTTCTCAAAGTAAATGTTCAGTGACCATGAAATGGAGTGATTTTGAGAAAGATCTAGAAAGCAGCAGCGTTGAGAGGAGAGGTCCAGTGATAATGTCACAAGATGAGTAATTCAGAAACTCAGGTTAATATGAATATACAAACAAGGATCAAGAGGCAACCACTGGTGCCTGCTGTGCCATTCAATAAAATCATGGCTGATCTGATATTAACCTCAACTCTACATTCTACATATTCCCAATAATTTTTCATTCCCCTTGGTAAGCAAGGATCTATCTACCTCTGCTTTAATGATAGTTAAAGATTCTGCATCCACTGCCTTTTGAGGAGGGGAATTCCAAAGACTCTCAACCTTCCGAGAGAAAAGAAACAATTTCGTCATCTCTATTTTAAGTGGATGTCCGTTATGTTTAAACTATGACTCTAGTTCCAGATTGTTCCGCAGCAGGAAGCATCTCTTCCAAATCCATCTGGTCAAGTCCCCTCAGTGTCTTGTATATTTCAATTATGTCACCTCTGACTCTTCTGAATACCAGAGGATACAGGCTCAGCCTGTCTGGCCCTTCCTTCATACCAGTATTCCAGGTATTAGTCCAGTAAATATTCGCTGAAATGCTTCCATCACATTGCATCTGGAGGCACAGGTTTGAATCCCATCATGGTAAATAGTCTAGATCACTAGTGTCCTTTAGGGAAGGAAATCTGCCATCCTTACCTTGGCTGGTCTACACATGATTCCTAGCCCACAGCAATGTGGTTAACTCTTACCAACCCTCTGGTAATTAGGGAGGGGCAAGGAATATTGGCCTAACCAGCCACATCCACATCCTGTGAACAAACATTTTAAAAGCCTTGATATATGTATTGCCTGCAGGTAAAAGATATAATCTGCTAAGGGTCAGTGATTGTCAGTTCTCTCCGTTTTGTGTGGTTGGTTTGTAATGACCTTTTTTTCAGGCCTCAGTGGTGATTGCAGCTAATGATGGAATGCTAATGAGGAGAAGGAAGGGAAATTTTATCAAGTGCTCTTGTCTGATCTTAAATATTAGAAAATATTAGGAATATCAAGACACATTGGCATTTCATTGTTGTTCCTTTTTTATATCAGGTTTGTACATTGCAAAGCTTTTAATAAAGAAAGCTTAATGGTATGGGACTGCCCTGATCTGAAAGCTAAGCGACAAGATGTCGCTGCGGAACAACAAATCAGCTCAGCGAGACAACGAACCTCAACACCCACAACCCGAGCTACAAATCTACTCCAAAACCTTAGGGACAAAATGTATAGATGCTGCTATGTCTAATGCCACTAGAATGACTCAGAGAGAGAAAAATGGATGAGTAAACAACCTGTTGCCAGGATGGAATAGCCAGCCATTTGAAAACACCCCATTGATGCGTTAGAACATGTTTTCTGGGTGATAGTTTCAGAAAGCGGCATTCCCATTGGAAACCCAGTTATGCAGTATAACCAATAGCATCATAGAGTGGTCAATGCACAGGAGCAGACCATTCCATCTGTCAAGTCAGTGTTGACTCTCTGAAGATTCCAATCACTATCCTTTCATTTAGTCCTGCAAGGTTTTGTTTTTCAGATAATTATTCAGTTCTGTTTTGAAAGCTGCAATTAACCCTGTTACCTCCACACCTTCAGTCAGAACATTCTAGGCCGAGCCACTTGCTGCATGAAAATGTCTTCCCTCTGTCCCCATTTCTGCTTTTGCCAATTATCTTAATTTGTGCGTCTGGCTCTGGAACTGATCACCAACAGGAATAGTCTACACTGTTTGGGTCCTCTTGTGATTCTGAGCACCTTAATCAAATTTCCTCTCAACCTTCTCAACCTTTTCTTCTCCGAGGTAAACGGCTCCAGATTCAACAATGCATCTCCATGACTGGAATTCATTAGCCCTGGAACCATTCTGATGAATCTTTGCTGTGCTCTATTTAATGCATTCTCTCCATCCTAAAGTGCAGTGTCCAGAACTGGATCCAGTGTTTCATAAACAGGCCAATGAACAAGCTCAAAGCAGTAATCAACTCAGGGAATGTATACAGATTGATTTTAAAAATTGTCTGAAGATGGGGATGGAGCAAGAGTAGTTTAGGTGGTTGAATCAGCCAACAAGTTGCACTGAGTCTTCCAGTTGATTGATTTTGTCCAATGTTTCTGTCCCACATTAATGACATGATTTCTTGAAACTAAAGTTGAGCAGTAAATCATGAGCACTTGCCTGATCTTTGGGCCTCTGCTTATCCTCTTTTCCTATTCTCTTGTCATTTTTCACTGGAACACTCGCCTGTCTGATATCTTCAGGCTGCAGTTTAGGTATTCCATTTCTACTGCAGGACATGATCATTGAACCCAGCAAATGTCTCAGTGTGCTTCTGAGGGAATGCTACATTGTCAGAGATACTGTCATTCACTTGAGGTTTTGTGAATATTTTCATGTAAAAGATCACCTGATATTTTTGAGGAAGGATAGCAGAGTCTTGACCAATATTTATTTCTCAATCAATATCATTAAGACAATGTATCCATTGATGGCTGTGAAGTCTTGCTGCGCATTTTTGGCTGCTCCATTTCCCACATTATGACTGTGGGACCTTAGTGCACATATCCTCCAGTGCATTAAGATAGCAGGGCAGGTGGATAAAGTAGTTAAGAAGGCATATGGGATACTTGCCTTTATTAACCAAGGCACTGTGTGCTATTTTGGGATCCACATTGGAGAGGGTGCAGATGGGACTTACCAGGATGATGCCTGGGCTGGAGAGCTTCAGTTATGACTCTGTGTGTGTGTGATAGAGAGGGAGCGTGTGTGTGTGAGAGAGATAGAGAGGGTGTGTGTGTGTGTGTGTGCGTGTGTGTCAGAGAGGGGGTGTGTGTGTGTGTTAGAGAGAGTGTATGCGTGTGTGTGTCAGAGAGGGTGTGTGTGTGT
>NW_025976253.1:0-7524 GCF_021869965.1 Rhincodon typus | reverse complement strand
TCCACCTATCTTCTCCTCTATCCATCTTCTATCCGCCTCCCCCTCTCTCTGTATTTATTTCAGAACCCCCTTCCCCTCCCCCATTTCTGAAGAAGGGTCTAGGCCCGAAATGTCAGCCTTCCTGCTCCTCTGATGCTGCTTGGCCTGCTTTGTTCATCCAGCTCTACACCTTGTTATCTCAGATTCTCCAGCATCTGCAGTTCCTACTATCTCCTGTTGATAGTTTTTGTGTTTTGCCTTTCCGTGAATATACAAAAGGGTGTTTCAAAATCAAGTGCAACTCTGGTCCATGTGTTGCTGGAAGAATGGTGCTGACTATTGTGCAATCATCGCCATTTCTGAATTTCCCATGATTATGCCGTGCTAACTTTGCTTTCAGCAGAGCAGAGGCATTTTTGTCCTTTTCACATCAACATTTATACACATTTTACAGCTCTGTCACTCCTTTACCACGATTTTCACTCCCCTTGTCTTTTGCTCTGGGCACCACACATTTTGTTTTACTTGCCCTCTGTCAACAGCATAAAATCCACCTCTTTCCAGAAGAGTCAGATCTAAAAAGTTGACTGTTTCTCGCTACACCGATGCGGCCAGACCTGCTAAATTTACAGTTATCGACACATAGTGTCATACAACATAGAAACAGACCCTTCAGTCCAACCAGTCCATGCTGAATAGTATTCCAAACTAAACTAGTCCCACTTGCCTGCTCCTGGCCCATATCTCTCCAAACCTTTCCTCTTCATGTACTTATGTAAGTGACTTTTAAACAATGTAACTTGGCCCACATCATCACTTCCTCAAGAAGTTTATTCCACATGCAAACCACCTTCTGTGTAAAAAAATTTACCCCTCATGTCTTTTTAAAATGTCTCTCCTCCCACCTTAAAAATATGCTCCCTAATCATGAAATCCCCCATCCTAGGGAAAAGACACCTGCCATTAACCCTATCTATCATTATCACAGAATCCGTACAATGTGGAAACAGGCCATTTGGCCCAACAAGTCCACACTGACCCTCAGAGCATCCCACCCAGATCTATCCGCCTACAACCCACCTAATCTACACATCCCTGAACACTATGGGCAATTTAGTATGGCCAATCCACCCAACCTGCACATCTTTGGACAGTGGGAGGAAACCAGAGCACCTGGAAGAAATCCATGCAGACATGGGGAGAATGTGCAAACTCCACAGAGACAGTCACCCGAGGGTGGAATCAAACCCGGGTCCCTGGCGCTGTGAGGCAGCAGTGCTAACCACTGAGCCACCATGCCGCCCTAATCTATAGCCCTCATGATTCTATAAACCTCTGTAAGGTCACCTCTCAACCTCCTATACTGCAGTGGAGAAAGGTCCCAGCCTATCCAGCCTTTCTTTATAACTCAAATCTTCCACACCTGGCAACATTCTGGTAAATCTCTTCTGAACCCCCTCTAGCTTAATAATATCATTCCTATACATGGCCACCAGAACTGTACACAGTAATCACCAATGTATTGTACAACCTCAATATGACATCCCAAGTCCTATACTCAAAGGACTGAGTAACAAAGACAAGCATTCTATGTGCGATGCAAACTTCAAAGAATTATGGACCTGAACCCCTAGGTCGCTCTGTTCTACAACACTACCCAAGGCCCTACCATTAATTGTATCAAAATGCAATACCTCACATTTATCCAGACTGAACTCCACCTACCATTTTTTAGCCCATTGACCCATTTGATCAAGATCCCTTTGTAATCTTAGAAATTATTCTTCATTGTCTGCCATGCCACAATTTTGGTGCCGTCCACAAACTTACTAACCATGCCTTCTATATCCTCATCTACATCAATAGTATAAATGGCAAACAAAAGAGGACCCAGAACCGATTCTTGTGGAACACTGCTGGTGACAGGCCTCCAGTCCAGAAAGTAATCTTCTACCACCACTCTCTGTCTCCTGACGTTAAACCAATTATGCATCCAATTGGCAAGCTCACCCTGAAGTACATGAGACCTAACTTTACTAACTAGTCTACCTTGAGGAATCTTCACTAAGATCCAAGTAAACAATAACTACTATTCTGCCCTCATCGATCTTGTTGGTTACTTCCTCACAAGCAACTTTGTTGAATTTCATACGTCCAAAAATTTTATATGATTTAACCAAATACCCCGATGGAGGGAAAATGATCTTTCTTTTCCTGAAATATTCAGAGCTCAAGGCCACTGTGAACTTTCAGCAAGGGAAATCATTTCACTCCCATCAAGAAAGCATGATCATGCATTTGAAAAAAAGAGAGAGATAGCATGGAAATCTTAATTTACATTTGCTTGAGCCAATCATGGAAAGATAAACCCTTGTTAATTGTAGAAATCACCTGCAGGATGATCATGATCATTTGAGGAAGGAATCAAAAATAAGAAAATAAGTATAGAAGTTAAGCCTCCCATTCTAGTCAGTCCAAGGTTTGGGTTGAAATTAAGACAAGTAAACTGGTGATGTATTCTGAACCATTCTCCACTTTTCCCTCTAACCTGCAGACCAGGGAACTCTGCAGGAAGTTTCCATAGTGGTAGGTTTCCAGAGATGTCTTCTCTTACTATATGTTGGACATAAAAATGCTCACTCAAGCCTATTCATGTTCACTCACTTGAGTGCAGATCTGATCTTACTGGCATCCACAACACTTTTAAACAATGTTATTGAGTGTTGTGAAACTTTCATTTTTAATAAAGAAAATCTACTACGTGGCTAGGAATAAAGAAAATCAAATAAGTTGCAAGCTCTGGGCTATGTACTAAAATAGATGAACTTCGTGTGGTGAAATTATTTTTCATGAAAAATGGCAAAGTGTCTATTCTCTAATTAATGAGCTGCTGATAAAATCAAAGAATGTAGGCTTTTAAATGTGCAACTTGTGAAATTGAGATTTTGTCAACAGCTCATTAATTAAAGAGAAACAAACAGGCATTATGGAACCTTTTATAACAAGAGGAATTTCCCTACCACCTCCACTGCTGAATGCAAAAGGTTAAATGACTCAAGGCTTATGCTCTTTCGCTTTTGATATTTGTAAATAACAGCTGTATACTCCACCGTGCTTTCTAAATTGTTCTATAAATGTACCAAAATGGAATCTATTGAATGTCACTCAAAAAACAAAATAAATTTTAATTATCATTTTCAGTGCTCTTTAAATTAGAATAGTCATGCCAATACCTCATAAATCTAATGTCATAATCATACAAAAAAAAGTGAATGCAATACATTTTGGCATTCCACCACAAAACGACAGTGCAAATAAATTGACAAAATGTGACAAGCATCAAGACCATTATAAAGACGGATGAATGTTTGAGACAAATAACAAGCTAATGCTAAGTACAAATGGGGGTATACACACTAATTGCTTTAGGGATTTGATTTCTATCTATGAGTTAAACATGTCACCAATGTTCCAAAAAACTGCTTGATGTATGCTTATTATTTGTAATGCCATTGTAACAATAAATACTTTGCTACTCAAAATCTGGCAGAAGAATTACAACTAACTAAAAATCTGCAGTAGAACTGGTTATTGTCTTTGTCACCAATCAAATAAAACATGACAACATCGGCACATCTGAGGATTTTCTGTTGGTTCCAGCACTGAGTGAAGTATTTAGTCTCCATAGAATCTGTTTGGCTCCAGTTTGCAAGGAATCAGGAGAGATCTTGGCTCCATTTTAATCCGTTTTGCCATTTAACAAATGTTTGAAATTGGTGGTCTCCTGTGGTAAGTCTGTTTTGCAAAGATGCAACATAGTGACTGACCAACACAGCTAAGCAATTATCACTTCAGCATAAGAGGTGTTAGATTGGGGGAAAAATAAGGAGTGTCATTATTAGAATAAAAGAGCTGCCAAAACTCTTGACAGAGTACTGATAGTTAAAAGAGTAAATGAGTTGTTTTGGGTTTCTTGATGGGGTTAAAGAGTCTGCCCCTCTTAAGTGCCTTTGAGTCTTGTATTAGTGTAAAGGGAACAGAACACAAGCAAGCGACAATTTGATAAATGCAGGGAATATGTTTCTAATGGCCACGTGTCAATTGAATGTACAAATTTGCTGGAAGTTTATTTTCCACATAAACAAATAATAAATAATTACAAGAGGCACCTCTTCATTTTATTGGTAATTCCAACCATCTTCATCCGTATGCTACATTAAGCTTGAACTTGTCAAACTTTTTAAGGGTTGGACATAATTTAACAGGCTAAATATGCAGTCATTAGAAGGACTTTCGGTAAATCAAAGATCACCCAAAGTAACCCATATCTACAAAGCTTTGCAAATAGCAAATTGGACATAGCAACTAACAATTGTTATGATTTATTTGTATGGCTTTACTATTTATACTCATAAGCACAATAATATGTTGTCTTGACAGAGTTTTTAACAAAGTTATCTTGAAAACATTAATTGATTGAGGAACAATGAAGGAAAGATTGGTTATCAAAAATACTGTATAGACAGATCACTCACTGAGTAGTTAGTTTTCACAAGAAATAAATAATGAAATTGTGGATGAAAGAGAGTATTAATAACTCAAGCATAGTCCAGATTACTGTTCAAATAACTGGTTATTTTACTGCGTTTTTCAAATTGTCAATAGAAAACATTGTCCTGGCATTTGTCCCACTTTGATAAAGACTTTTCAAGTAACCAGCTCAGCTTGGAATTTTGATTCCCTTCTGTATCTTGTACTGAATGAACATGTTTACCAAAATAAAACCTGCAGTGTTATGGCAAATATTGTCAAGCTATAACGATTGTCAATTCTTAACTTTATTAAACATGGGAAACTATTTGATATGTTTCAACTGATTAATACATCATTATTGCTACCCTTTGAATACAGAATTCACACGAGAAGCGTTTACAGAAGGTTACATTTTTTTAAAAAAACATAAGAACTGTTTGCAATGGGCTTAAATTGTTTGTAGGACAAGAATAAGCTGATATACCCAGCACCTAAACAATGGTGTCATTTGAGATACCATTCGTACATTCCACAAATCCCATTGGTCTTAATTAGTACAGCCAAGAGTGCTGGAGAAACTGTTAATTTGTATCAGCCAGTTAAAAAAGCACTGCTGTTGCAGTCACTCAATTCAACATTAGGAACGTTTGAAACAAGGAAGAACTTACATGCACATATTTCTTCCAAAATCATGTAATTTTATTCACCGCGCCAAATCTTTCTCTGCATTTTCATTCAGTATTTTATTTTATGCTTTCTTTTTGTGGCAAGCGACTTTAAAGTCAGCAGATACTTTAATTTGAACTGTTTAGAATTATAAAGTAACCTTAATCACAAAGTTTTGAAAAAATAAAGTCCTTTCTTCTTCTGCAAGTCATATCAATATGTTACACTGTTTGTCCCCACCCCATCCCTAACATGATCTAGGAATGTCAAACAGAGTCCTGCCAATCTGTCTTTTAGAATATCAACAAAATATTAATACTATCTAAATTACACACCTAATTGTTAAAACTCATTAAATAGTACAAATAAAATGATATAATACTGTAAATATTAGAACATATTGGCAGCAGATTTGTTTTAAAAATAATCTGGAAATGAATAAAGTAGTAGGTACAATGTCAGCAACACAGTCTTTGATTATTTTCTTTACTTTTCCACTCACTTAATTTTACAGCTGTCTAATAATGTACAGAATAAGATGTATACCATTACTTAATATGACTATCAAAAAATACCATTGAGTTATAGGTAGACATAAGTTTAGGAGTCAATTAATATTGAACAGCAGAGAAAAGAAAATAATATGATGAAACAGTGGGTCTGAAAAGTAATGGTGAATTCTCTGCATGAACAAAGACAGGATGAACAGCTAAAATTACTAATTGGTTTACTGATCAGTTGTACTTTGTTCGATTGATTTGCAATTAATTCTGGTTAGTGGTGCATAAAAGAAGAAGGTTGGCGCCAAGCTTTGCTGCAACTGATACACAATACTCACAATGAGAATGACAGGCCTGAATATCAATAATCAGTTTTGGTTCGAGTCTTGAAGTTATACAGGTTCCCTCATCTACATCAGCAGGGACCCTGGGGGAAATCACGAGACACATTTTTAAAAAACTAAATTCTGGTTATGGTTATTATTTAAATACGATAGCATCTGAAGAAAACCATGTAATTAAAAATGAAATATTTAAAAACAAGAGGAGCGAAAAATTGTTTGTAGCCTAATAATAATGCAGTGAATGATTTTGGTCTAATAGGTCCAGTGATAAGGCAAGTCGACCACAGACTCAAAGCTATTAGAGACTCCAGCTTTTCAGTGTAACCGTGATCCTGTTTCAGAACGTGAAAGAGTCTTGAACTGTGTCTTAGCAGCTGCATTAGAGATACTGTAGAAGTTGTGCATCATTCCCGTGAGAAAGGAGAGCAGGTTTAATGGCTCCAGCTTAAAGAGAGCTATCTGTCACAGACGTCAGTTTATCTGATTGAGACCCCTTAGCTGTGGCTTTACCTGCGCCATTCACTAGCCTGAGTTCTTGGGCGTCTGCAGTCAGCTAGGACGAAAAGAGACGATCCCTTTCGCTGAGCTAGCACACCATGGCTTTTGTCTCTCGTCAGTCAGACAGGAAGGTTAAATGTCCAATATCTATATTTTTGGACAACTCAAACCCTTAAGGATCCATTTTTCATTTTATTCTACGATTTATCTCATGTTGAGGCAGTTGTCACTGCTTCAAGTGCAGTAGACCAACTGCTGTTGTGGTGCCAGAAATCTATAGATTTTTTTGTCTGATAGAAATTTACAATTGTCTTTGGTTTATTGCTCACAAGCACCAGTCATGATGACTATTTTGATTAGAATAAAATATTGAACCGAAAAGACATAGACATTGTGCAATTTGTATCTGCTTTAACCCTCTGGGGTCTGAAATCATTTAGTCATTTTAAAAAGTTATTCTCACTTTTCTGTTTCTTTCAGTACAAGCTGAAAATGAGTGCCATCAACCACCAAATTATGAGTCTGCCTGTGGCTCTTTCTATTGAAATGAAAACAGAAAATACTGGAAATGCTCAGAGTTGAATATTCTTCAGTTAGGAAGAAGTCATACTCAACTTGAAATGTTAACCGGGGTTTTCTATCTCAACAGATGGCTCCAGATCCACTGAGTATTTCCATCACTCTCTGTTTTCATTTCAGATTTCCAGCATCTGCAGTATTCTTTTAGCATTCTTTTTATTGAACTTATTCAAAGGAAAAATTGAACAAGATGCAAAGAAAGAGGGTTGATCCACTACCACTGTCTAGTTTCTCACTGCTACCTGGGAGAACAGCAATTTGCATGTTAATGAGGAAATGTTAGGTAACGATGAGATGTTAATGCATACAAATAAGTCCCTTGCCAGTCACGAGTGAGATTCTCATCTTGCTGTTAAAAATGTAAGCTGAAAATTCAACTTTTCTTTCTTGAAGATCTCGTTTTCTCATATTCATATTTTCCCAAC
>NW_025976252.1:0-7525 GCF_021869965.1 Rhincodon typus | reverse complement strand
TATGGGTCTGTAACTGTGTGTCTGTTCCCACTGTTTCTGTTGTCTCAAGGTCTGTAACTCTGTGTGTCTGTCCCCGCTGTGCCTGGTGTCTCAGGGTCAGTAACTGTGTGTCTCTCCCCACTGTGTCTGGTGTCTCAGGGTCAGTAACTGTGTGTCTCTCCCCACTGTGTCTGGTGTCTCAGGGTCAGTAACTGTGTGTCTCTCCCCACTGTGTCTGGTGTCTCAGGGTCAGTAACTGTGTGTCTCTCCCCATTGTGTCTGGTGTCTCAGGGTCAGTAACTGTGTGTCTCTCCCCGCTGTGTCAGGTGTCTATGGTTCTGTAACTGTATGTCTGTTCCCACTATTTCTGTTGTCTCAGGTTCTGTAACTCTGTGTGTCTGTCCCCACTGTGCCTGGTGTCTCTGTGTCTGCAACTGTGTGTCTGTCCCCGCTGTGTCTGGTGTCTATGGGTCTGTAACTGTGTGTCTGTTCCCACTATTTCTGTTGTCTCAGGGTCTGTAACTCTGTGTGTCTGTTCCCACTGTATCTGGTGTCTCTGGGTTTATAACTGTGTGTCTGTTCCCACTGTGCCTGGTGTCTCTGGATCTGTAACTGTGTGTCTGTCCCCACTGTGTCTGGTGTCTATGTGTCTGTAACTGTGTGTCTGTCCCCACTGTGCCTGGTGTCTCTGGATCTGGAGCTGTGTGTCTGTCCCCACTGTGTCTGGTGTCTATGGGCCTGTAACTGTGTGTCTGTCCCCACTCTTCCTGATGTCTATGGGTCTGTAACTGTATGTCTGTCCCCTCTGTGTCTTGTGTCTCAGGGTCAGTGTCTGTGTCTCTGTCCCCACTGTGACTGGTGTCTGTGGGTCTGTAACTGTGTGTCTGTCCCCACTGTGTCTGGTGTCTCTGCGTCTGTAACTGTGTATCTGTCCCCACTGTGTCTGGTGTCTCTGGGTCTGTAACTGTGTGCCTGTCCCCACTGTGTCTGGTGTCTATGGGTCTTTACCTGTCTGTCTGTCCCCAGTGTTTCTGTTCTCTAGGGATCTGTAACTGGAGTTCATGCTGAGATGAGATCAGCTATGATCATACTGAATCGTGGATTAGGCTGAAACAACATAGAACATAGAACAGTACAGCACTGTACAGGCCATTCGGCCTTCGATGGTGTTGCAACTTATTATCCTAATCAACGAGACGCAAAGGACTGAATGGCTTCCCTGCTTTGATTCTTAAATCTCAGGGTTAGTAACTGTGTGTCTCTCCCCACTGTGCCTGGTGTCTATGGCTCCGTATCTGTGTGTCTGTCCCCAATATGTCTGGTGCCTATGGGTCTGTAACTGTGTGTCTGTTCCCACTGTTTCTGTTGTCTCAGGGTCTGTAACTCTGTGTGTCTGTCCCCGCTGTGCCTGGTGTCTATGTGTCTGTAACTGTGTGTCTGTCCCCACTGTGTCTGGTGTCTCTGGGTCTACAACTGTGTGTCTGTCCCCACTGTGTCTGGTGTCTCTGGGTCAGTAACTGTGTGTCTGTCCCCACTGTGTCTGGTGTCTCTTGGTCTATAACTGTGTGTCTGTCCCCACTGTGCCTGGTGTCTATGGGTCTGTAACTGTGTGTCTGTCCCCACTGTGCCTGGTGTCTCTGGTCTGTAACTGTGTGTCTGTCCCCACTGTGCCTGGTGTCTCTGTGTCTGTAACTGTGTGTCTCTCCCCACTGTGACTGGTGTCTGTGGGTCTGTAACTGTGTGTCTGTCCTCAGTGTGCCTGGTGTCTATGGGTCTGTAACTGTGTGTCTGTCACCTCTCTGTGTTGTGTCTATGGTCCTGACCCTGGTACTGCCTGGCTCCCTTGTGTCTAGGATCTGGGTTCGTTGTTTATTTCTCTCTGCGGCTGTGAGTTCTGTGACAATTGGGAGTGCACCCTGGAGATTTTACTTCATTGTGATGATTCCCCTTCATCAAGTGAAGGATTCCTGTCCATGAATGAATCAAATCTCAATCACAACACAATTGCAAGAAATTTTTTAAGCCAGGTTTGAAATGTGTATGTGCCTGGCACAATGTCTGCATGATCCACTCATCAGCTGTGGCACTTTTACTAAAAAATCAATAACTCTTACTGTTAAAAATATGTAACACTTCTTGTGAAATTATTTCTAATTAATGTATAAAAATGAAACAATGTAGATAATTATTTGCTTCCTTCAAAATAAAATAACTTATAAAATAGACAAAGCATGTATCAGAACCTTGGGTGATTTAAGTTTGATGACCAGAGTCAGAGAATGAAATCGCACCGAAACAGGCTGTTCGTTCACATTGTTCCCAACTGCAATCAACACGAATGCACATTTCAAAGTCCAGCTGGCAAAGGGAACCTGAAACACTGACTTATTCATTGGTGCCATTTCTGGAAGAGACTTATAAGGTCACAAGATATAGGGGCAGAATTAGGCCATTCAGCCCATCAAAGTCTGCTGCACCATTCAATCAAGTCTGAACTGCTCCTCACCCCAATAACCCTTCAACCCATTACCAATTAAAAATCTAATTCCTTCTTAAATTTACTCACTGCCCCAGAATCCACTGTGCTTTGTGGTAGCGAATTCCACATTTTAACAACCCTTTGGGAGAAGTAGTTTCTCCTCAACTCTGTTTTAAATTTGCTACCCCTTATCCTAAGACTATGACCCCTCATCCTAGAATGCCCCAAAAGAGGAAGCATCTGCTCCATGTCTATACATAGAAAAGAACATAGAACATAGAACAGTACAGCACAGTACAGGCCCTTCGGCCCACAATGTTATGCCAACCTATTATCCTACTAAGATCAATCTACCCTGCATACCCTACATTTTACTATCCTCCATGTGCCTATCCAAGAGTCGCTTAAAAATCTCTAAAGTATCTGGCTCCACTACCACCGCCGGCACCGCATTCCACACGCCCACCACTCTCTGTGTGAAGAACCTACCTCTAACATCTCCCCTCTACCTTCCTCCAATCACCTTAAAATTATGCCCCCTCGTAATATTCATTTCTGCCATGGGAAAAAGTCTCTAGCTATCCACTCTATCTATGCCTCTCATCATCTTGTAAACCTCTATCAAGTCACCTCTCATCCTTCTTCGCTCCAATGAGAAAAGCCCTCGCTCCCTCAACCTTTCCTCATAAGACCTGCCCTCCAGTCCAGGCAGCATCCTGGTAAATCTCCTCTGCACCCTCTCTAAAGCTTCCACATCTTTCCTATAATGAGGTAACCAGAACTGAACACAATATTCCAAGTGTGGTCTAACCAGAGTTTTATAGAACTGCAGCATAACCTCACAGCTCTTAAACTCAATTCCCCTGCCAATGAAAGCCAACACACCATACACCTTCTTTACAACCCTATCAACTTGGGTAGCAACTTTGAGGGATCTATGGACATGGACCCCAACATCCCTCTGTTCCTCCACACTGCCGAGAATCCTGCCATTAACCCTGTATTCTGCATTCAAATTCGACCTTCCAAAATGAATCATTTCACACTTTTCCAGGTTGAATTCCATCTGCCACTTCTTTGCCCAGCTCTGCATCCTGTCAATGTCCCGTTGCAGCCTACAACAGCCCTCCACGCTGTGCACAACTCCACCAACCTTTATGTCATCAGCAAACTTACCTACCCACCCTTCCACTTCCTCATCCAAGTCATTTATAAAGATCACAAAGAGCAGACGTCCCAGAACAGATCCCTGCGGAACACCACTGGTCACCGAGCTCCAGGCTGAATACTTTCCATCTACTACCACCCTCTGTCTTCTATTGGACAGCCAGTTTTGTATCCAGACAGCCAAATTTCCCTGAATCCCATGCCTCCTTACTTTCTGAATGAGCCTACCATGGGGAACCTTATCAAATGCCTTGTTAAAATCCAAATACACCACATACCTTTTATCATCTTGAATATCTCAATTTGATCTCCCGTCATTCTTCTAAATTCCAGAATACAGACCTAAACTATTCAATCTCTCTTTATATGACAAACCCCTCATCTCTGGGATCAGTCTGGTAAACCTCCTCTAAACTGCCTCCAATTCCACCACATCTTTCCTCAACGAAGGGACCAAAACTGTGAACAATATTCCAGGTGTGGTCTCACCAATGCCATGTATCGTTGCAACAATACTTCCTTACCTTTATATTCTATTCCTTTAGCTATAAAAGCCAACATTCCGGTCCAGAAAAAAAAGGAAGAAGGGTCCTGACCCAAAACGGGTGGCACGGTGGTTAGCACTGCTGCCTCACAGTGCCAGGGACCCGGGTTCGATTCCACCCTCGGGTGTCTGTCTGTGTGGAGTTTACACATTCTCCCCGTGTCTGCGTGGGTTTCCTCCGGGTGCTCCGGTTTCCTCCCACAGCCCAAAGATGTGCAGGCTAGGTGGATTGGCCATGCTAAATTGCCCGTAGTGTTCAGGGATGTTTAGGTTAGATGGGTTAGACATGGGAAATGCAGGGGAGGGGGAAATGTGTTTGGATAGAATGCTGTTCGGAGGGGTGGTGTGGACTTGTTGGGCCAAATGACCTGTTTCCACACTGTAGGGATTCTATTCTATGAAATGTCAGCTTTCCTGCTCCTCTGATGCTGGCCTGCTGTGTTCCTCCAGCTCCACACTGTGTTATCTTAAACAAACCCTTTGCCCTTATTTGGTATGTACCCCTCCATTCCCTCCATATTCATGCACCCATCCAGGTGCCTCTTAAATGTCACCAATGTGCTTGCTTCCACCACCTCCTCTGCAGTGCATTCCAGGCTCCTGCCATTCTTTGCCTGAAAAACCTTCTTCGCACATCTCCCTTAAACTTTCTTCTTCTCACCTTGAACCTATGTCCCCTTGTAACTGAAACTTCAGTCCTGGGAAAAAGCCTCTGACTATCCACCCTTCCTATGCCTCTCATAATTTTGTAGACCTCTATCAAATCTCCTCTCAGCCAGTGAAACCAATCCTAGTATTTTTTTACCTTTCCTCATAGCCAATGCCCTCGAGACCGTCAATATCTGTTTTTCTGTCATCTGCAAATTTCGCCGTAGAGTCTTCTATCCTTCTATCCAAGTCATTAATGTAGATTGTAAATAGCTGGGGCCCAAGGACCGAACCCTGTGGTACCCCACATGTTTCTTCTAGCCATCCAGAGAAAAAAACATTTATCCTGACTCTCTGTCTTCTGTCAATCAGCCGGTCACCTATCCAAGCTAATAAATTACCCCTAATTCCATATGATCAGAAGCCCAGATAGCTTACATCTACAGGATCCCCATTATCCAATTTTGCTTGTTACATCTTCGAAGAACTGTAGCAAATTAGTCAAACATGATTTGCCTTTCATAAAACCATGCTAATTCTGATGGATAGTGTTTTGACTTTCCAAATGTCCTGATATTGCTTCCTGGCTAATTGATTTTAATACCTTGCCAACAACAAGTGCCAAACTAACCAGTGTGTAAAGTCCCACATATTGCCTCCCTCCCTTTTTGAATAAGGGCGTTACATTAGCATTTTTCCAATCTACTGGAACCTTACCCATCTCCAGGGAATTTTGGAATATTGTTACGCTTTGGACAAATGCACCCTTTGTGTGTAGAAGTGCTTTGTAACATCTCTCCTGAATGTTTTGGCCCCAGTTCTCCGCAATATCTGTTCGTTCTGGAATTGCCGATCAGTGGAAATAGTTTATCCATCCTGTTTTATTCCTGTCAGTACCTGGGGAGGTGATGGCCAAGTGGTATTATTGCTAGATTGTTAATGCAGAAACCCAAATTGTGATCTGGGTTCAAATCCCATCATAGCAGATGATCAAATTTGACTTCAATAAAAATCTGGAATTAAAAGTCTAATGATGGCCATGAATCCATTGTTGAGGAAAAACATATCTGGTTCACTAAGATAGTAGGAACTGCTGATGCTGGAGAATCTGAGGTAACAAGGTGTAGAGCTGGATGAACACAGCAGGCCAAACAGCATCAGAGAAGCAGGAAAGCTGACATTTTGGGTCGAGACCCTTCTTCAGAAAAATGAAGAAGGGTCTCGACCCAAAACGTCAGCTTTCATGCTGCTTGGCCTGCTGTGTTCATCCAGCTCTACATCTTGTCATCTCTGGTTCACGAATGCCCTTTAGGGAAGGAAACTGACATCCTTACCTGGTCTGGCCTACATGTTACTCCACCAACATGGTTGACTCTTAACTGTCACAGAATCCAACAGCACAGAGACAGTCCGTTCGGTCCAAACTGGTCCATGCTGACCAAAATGTCCATCCACACTAATCCCATTTCCCTGCACTTGGCCCATATCCATCTAAATCCTTCCTAACCATGTATTTGTCCAAAAGCCTTTTAAATGTTGTTAATGTACCCGACTCAACCACTTCTACTGGCAGCGCATTCCATATGCGTACCACCCTCTGTGTAAAGAAGTTGCCCCTCAGGTTCCCATGTATTCTTGCCCCTCTTACATAGAACATAGAACCGTACAGCACAGTACAGGCCCTTTGGCCCACGATGTTGTGCCCAACTTTACCCTAATCCTAAGGTCTATCTAACCTCCACCCCTACCTTATACTATCATCGATATGCCTATCCAATAGCCGCTTAAATGCCCCTAATGAGGCCGACTCCACTACCCTCTCCGGCAATGCATTCCACACCCCTACCACTCTCTGAGTAAAGAACCTACCTCTGATGTCTCCCCTATTTCGACCTCCACTCACTTTAAAACTACGTCCCCTTGTAATAGCTATCTCCATCCTAGGAAAAAATCTCTGGCTGTCCACTCTATCTATACCTCTGATCATTTTGTACACCTCTATCAAGTCACCTCCCATCCTTTGTTGTTCTAAAGAGAAAAGCCCTAGCTCTCTCAACCTTTCCTCGTAAATCCTTCCCTCCATTCCGGGCAACATCCTGGTAAATCTCCTCTGCACCTTTTCCAACGTTTCCATATCTTTCCTGTAATGAGGCGACCAGAACTAAACACAATACTCCAGATGTGGCCGAACCAGGCTTTTGTATAGCTGGAGCATAACTTCACAGCTCTTGAACTCAATCCCTCTATTAATGAAAGCTAATACACCATACGCCTTCTTAACAACTCTATCCACGTGGGTGGCAGCTTTCAGGGAACTGTGAACATGAACCCCAAGATCTCTCTGCACCTCCACACTGCCAAGAATCTTTCCGTTAACCCTGTATTCTGCTTTCAAGTTTGTCCTTCCAAAATGAATCACCTCACACTTTTCAGTGTTAAACTCCATCTGTCACTTCTCAGCCCAGCTCTGCATCCTATCAATGTCCCTTTGTAACCTAGAACAGTCCTCCGCACTGTCCACAACGTGACCCACCTTCGTATCGTCTGCAAACTTACTAATCCACCCTTCCACTCCTACATCCAAATCATTGACAAAAATCACAAACAGAAGAGGACCCAGAATAGATCCTTGTGGGACATCACTCGTAACTGAGCACCATGTCTTTACTCAGAGAGTAGTAAGGGCGTGGAATGCCCTGCCTGCAAAA
>NW_025976251.1:0-7525 GCF_021869965.1 Rhincodon typus | reverse complement strand
TCTCCTCTATCCATCTTCTATCCGCCTCCCCCTCTCTCCCTATTTATTTCAGAACCCCCTTTCCCTCCCCCTTTTCTGATGAAGGGTCTAGGCCCGAAACGTCAGCCTTTTTGCTCCTATGATGCTGCTTGGCCAGCTGTGTTCATCCAGCTCTGCACCTTGTTGTCATGGTAAATTCTAAAGTTACTTATACTGCCAACAATCCTGCAAGATCAATATCTGAAATAGTCCAGGTGTAGAGCTGGATGAACACAGCAGGCCAAGGAGCATCAGAGGAGCAGGAAGGCTGACGTTTCGGGCCTAGACCCTCCTTCAGAAATGGGGGAGGGGAAGAGGGTTCTGAAATAAATAGGGAGAGAGGGGGAGGCGGATAGAAGATGGATAGAGGAGAAGATAGGTGGAGAGGAGACAGACAGGTCAAAGAGGCGGGGATGGAGCCAGTAAAGGTGAGTGTAGGTGGGGAGGTAGGGAGGAGATAGGTCAGTCCAGGGAGGACGGACAGGTCAAGGGGGCCGAATGAGGTTAGTAGGTAGGAGATGGGGATGGGGCTTGAGGTTGGAGGAGGGGATAGGTGGGAGAAAGGACAGGTTAGGGAGGCAGGGACGAGCTGGGCTGGTTTTGGGATGCGGTAGGGGGTGGGGAGATTTTGAAGCTTGTGAAGTCCACATTGATACCATTGGGCTGCAGGGTTCCCAAGCGGAATATGAGTTGCTGTTCCTGCAACCTTTGGGTAGCATCGCTATGGCACTGCAGGAGGCCCAGGATGGACATGTCGTCTGCGGAATGGGAGGGTGAGTTGAAATGGTTCGCGACTGGGAGGTGCAGTTGTTTAGTGCGAACTGAGCATAGGTGTTCTGCAAAGCGGTCCCCAAGCCTCCGCTTGGTTTCCCCG
This sequence comes from Rhincodon typus, assembly GCF_021869965.1. NCBI lineage: Eukaryota > Metazoa > Chordata > Chondrichthyes > Orectolobiformes > Rhincodontidae > Rhincodon > Rhincodon typus. The sequence goes on along the minus strand of NW_025976251.1, from coordinate 6,633 downwards.
ATGTAGAGGAGGCCACAACGGGAACAGTGGATGCAGTATACCGCACTAGCAGATGTGCAGCTGAACATCTGCTTGATGTGGAAAGTCTTCTTGGGGCCTGGGATGTGGGTGAGGGGGGAGGTGTAGGGGCAGGTGTAGCACTTCCTGCGGTTGCAAGGAAAAGTGTCGGGTGCGGTGGGGCTGGAGGGGAGTGTGGAGTGGACAAGGGAGTCACGGAGAGAGTGGTCCCTCCGGAAAGCAGATAAGGGTGGGGAGGGAAAAATGTCTTTGGTGGTGGGGTCGGATTGCAGATGGCGGAAGTGTCGGAGGATGATGCGTTGGATCCGGAGGTTGGTGGGGTGGTACGTGAGGATGAGGGCGATTCTGTTTTGGTTGTTATTGCGGGGAGGGGGTGTGAGGGATGAGTTGCGGGAAATGCGGGAGACACGGTCGAGGGCCTTCTCGACCACTGAGGGGGGGAAGTTGCGGTCCTTGAAAAACGCCTCGTGTGTGTGGAGGAAACTGATATAATCGTGGCTTTCAAAATAAATTTGGATTATCTAAAGATAAATTACTTGCAGGGTAAAAGCCAGGAGATTGAGTTATTTTTACAACTGTCACTGACAGGACAGTATGGATGTCCCCTTCTGTGCTGTAGCAATCCTATGATTCTATTGTCTCAGCATCACACTGAACTCGCTCATTCCACCTTCCAGTTTGTGCTAATCAAAATCATATAATTCTTCTCTGCAATGTTGTGCTCAGCTAAGAAAAGAAAGAGTTTAGTTTGGGATCTTTTTAAGCAGAACATTTTTAAGATCTCGAAAACATAATCTACTAATGGCTAACGTTTCCAATAGCATTGACCAGACTATGAATTTCAACCTATTCATTTTAATTTTTGAAAAATTATTGTTGCATTTGAAGAATAATTTTTGTTAAATTATTAAATAATACATTGTTATGTTGTTGACTATGTTCTAGAATGCTCAGGTTTGACAGCTTCAGATTAATGTTAAAACTTGAATGCATTGAGGCACTTTTGGTTGTAACTGGGTGACATGTCATTCAGTTACCCATTGAGTAGCTAATATCCAATGTTTACATCCATTATTTACAAAACATTAATCAATTTTCACACTATAATGCATAACTGTAAGCCAATCAATGGAATGTTAGTATAAATACTAACTCAAAATTGCAACTGTAATCATTGGAAGTTATACACTTGGGGTTAATTTCAACTTAACCCGTTAGGTAGAAAGTGGACTAGGGTTGGTCTGAGTGAAATACATTTGAAATATAAGGTGCTGTTCTTCAATCTTTCATTGAACCTTTTTGGAAATGTCAGCAGGACAGTAAGTTAGAAAATTAAAATGGCAAGCAAACTTGTGGGCTGAATGGATGCGTTCATCAATGCCATTTGTGTTTAGTCTCTCCAGAGTTGATTTGAAAGACGTATACATAAGTCACCATTGCAACTGGAATAAGTGCTTGGGTCCTAAGATGGTGAGAAGAGAAGGTAAAAGGACAGCTGTTACATCTCCTTTGCAGACATGGGAAGGTATGGTGGGCAAGGGATAAAGTGTTGAGAATCAGGCTTTTTGACTCAAACTGAGAGTCAAATTGGCAAGGCTGTAAAATGGGTGACCTACCTGAACCTGTCTGTTTCGTGGCTGGTGGGATTATGTGATTTCAATTGAAAATATCTTTGCTGGGATGAAGAACAGAAGACGGCCCAAAATAAACCTTCTTAAAAATTGAATTCAGTACTATATATGCGGTGCAGAAAATGGATAACTATGCCAAACTCAGGATTAATAAAATGATAAATAAAATAATTTTCTGTCAGTAACGATAGCATGGTGGCTCAGTGGTTAGCCTCACAGTGCCAGGGACCCAAATTCTACTCCAGCCTTGGGTGACCTTCTTTACTGTGTGGAGTTTGCACGTTCTCCCCGTGTCTGCGTGAGTTTCATCCTGAAGTTCAAAACATGTGCAGGTCAGGTGGATTGGCTATAATAAATCACCCATAATGTCCAGGGATGTGCAGGCTATGTGGATTAGCCATGGTAAATGTGGGTTTATGGGGATAGGTTCGGGGTTTAGGTCCGGATGGAATGCTCTTCAGAGGGTTGATGTGGACTTGATGGGCCAAATGGCCCCTTTATGCACTGATTTGATGATTCTATGATTACAAGATTCTAAGTACATGTAAACATAACTCTACACAATACAATTCAGGTGGCTAACTATTTTTCAGAATAATTATAAATAGAAGCAAAGCCAATGAAATTGATCAACATTTTCTGAGTAAAATGGGCTGATAGCGAATTGGATCATAGGCTGTTGCAGGTCTGTTGCAAGACAATCTTACATCATTTTAATACATTCTAAACATTAGTTTTCACATATTGACTCCAATAATTGTAAAATGTTGCTGATTTGCTTTCAGTGTATTTCAGAAGTCACTTTAAACTAACCAACACAGCAAGTTTGTAGCGGGGAAAACATGAATAAAATGTTCTTCCAGTTCTATTTCTAAAATAATTCAAAAATTTCAGAGTAGGAGATATATTTGTGCAGTATTATAAATCCATACAGGATAAATATGAAGTGGATATTTCTGATAGACTAAAGTACAGATATTTGGCTCCAGTATAATTTGGAAAAAGCATGGTCTGGTATTTTACTTTCCCATCAGTCCCACGTCTTCTATTCAGAAAATGATTGTAGAGATAATGAGTGGCAGTTAGAAGATTTAGGAGCAAATAATTCTCTTGGCCCCAGTTATTGATTAGCCTAGTGATTCCTGAATTAAAGCAACTGTACAGGTACGAGATGTTTCTTCAGCGAGAAGAATATAATAAAACATAGAATAATTTCAGGAATGAAGGAGTGTTTCTGCATAAAAGACTTTCTTGATTATAACCTGCTGTACCTGTTCATTTAAATAGAAAATGATGGTAATACTTAGTAGGTCTGTCAACATCTGCAGAAGGAGAAACAGAGTTAATGTTTCAGTTTATCAGAACTGGGAAAAAGTAAGAAATGCAATGGCTTTTATGTGGGTGAGACGGGGGAAGGTGGGGAAAGAAAAGGACAAGTCTGTGAAGGGGCAGAAGATTAGAGATAATAAATGTCAAAAAAGTCGGTGGGGCAAAGCCAAAGAGAGTAATTAGGGGACTAGTAAAGAAATAAAAGATTAGTTCAGAGGAGGTATGAATGGCAGAATAATGAACAGCTGCCACCTAAAAGCAAAAACCAGCAAAACAAGATTAAGGATGACATATACATAAGAAACGAAGCAAAATGGGGGCCAACGATTATGGTCTGAAATTGTTGAACTCAATGCTGAGTCCAGACGACTATTAAGTGCTAATCGAAATATGATGTGCTGTTCTTCAAGCTTGCACTGAGCCTTTTTGGAACCTGGACATAGATTCAGTGTGAGCATAAGGTGGAAAATTAAAATGGCAAGAAAACTTGTGGGCTCTGTTCCTTAGTGCCATTTGTGTTTGGTCACCCCAAAGTACATGACACCACATTGTGAACAGTGAATACTATATACTGAAGTGAAAGGTGTACACTTAAGTCATTGTTTCAAATGGAAGAAATGCTCGGGTCCTAGGATGATGAGAAGGTAAAAGGCCAGGTGTTCACATCTCCTACATATATGGGAAGGTGCAGTGGGCAAAGAAGATGATATTGGGGTAATTGAGTGAAAAAGGGTGTCATGGAAGAAACAATCTGTTTAAAATACTGAAATGAATGGGAGGTATCCCGTCACCAAGTTACCCTTTATTTACACATGGAGTGTTCTTGACACTGATCCAGCTTCCTCAGAGACAGTTTTCAGAGTGAACAGAACCTCTGACACTCCTGTTTATATCTGTCAGCCAGGACTCCCTGATTGGACCAGATTAACAGCCCCAGTCACGGAACTCATACTCTGAGGTCCACCTGGCTGAACCTGTTAGAATCACTAGAGGGGGAAAGGCACATTTAGTGATAGCATCATGATGGAATTGATGAAAATGTTTGTGTTTTGGAAATGTGTTTGACACAATTAAGCTTTCGATTCTCGTCTCCTTCCCCAAGAAATGAGATGGTGCCAATTCCTGACGTGCAAGTCAGTGTAGTTACTTGGCAGCTACAAATTACCACTGGCTTCTTTGTGTCTTCAGCTCATCACAACATCCCTGCATATGCCATGGACACCACCTTACTCCACCATTTGTCCATGCAAGTGCATTAGCAAGACACCACCTCAGAATCTGCTTCAGGCCAACTTTCATACTATTTCAACTTTTCAGGACTTCATTTTAGAGCCCAGGGACACCTATGATCTGCATGAAATTGCATGCTTCTACCTGGTCACTTTAATGCAGGGGGTCTTGTGTTTTGACATAGAATACATCTTATGCTGCTTAGCTGAATTTCTTGGTGCTCATTCACTTTGTGCTTGCAGAGGTTGGCAGCCTCCAAGTGGCTTATATTGTTTTTTTAGCACAGAAGGAGATAAGGCATCTTATCATAGTTTGGAACATTGCAGTCAAGGAGATGGACAAGCTACTGTATAGTATTGTGCTACATCAGTGTCGCACTTAGAGCATGTACCAGCAGCTTACACAGCAAAGACACTGCATGTGTTTCAACCAAATGATCATACCTGAACGTCAAAGGGGACCAGCCTTTAGTGGAGTCAAGTAGCATTACAGTCAGTCAGGGGAAACTGCCTCAGTCAGTCAAGGGACTCACCTGATTTCAGTCCAAGAGTTGGCCAGGGTCAGTCAGACATTTGGTCTGACTAAATCTAAGGATCCGTGACTTTGCAGTCTGGGGATTGAGCTGTGATCATGCTGCAGGTCATGTGCAAGCAGTCCAGGAATCACAGATACATCAGTTAGGGTGCTGTAGATACATCAGTCCAGGGAATAGGTCAGTTTTTTTCCTGCAATGAAACAAAAACAGGGACTGTATATGATGGAAGAGTAATTAGTGGTGATGCACAAGCAGAAGTGGCATTGAAGTGTGCCTAGTGAGTGAGTAGGAAGTACAGAGGGCAGGAAGGGTTCGTAGTTTGGGAGTATGAGGTAGCTGTCAGCATTGAGTGAACATGATGCGTGTAATACTGAGAGTTGCAGTTCATTAACCTCGCTGAAAGATCTGTCTAGTGGCAGAGTTAGAGTGAATGTTGCCCCTGAGAATGTAAGGTAAGACAGAGAAGACATACCCTTATGGACTTCAGAAGATTAATAAGCTTCTTTGTGCCCTATTTGTTGTGCTTCACCTGGGACACTGCACTGAGTCAGGCTGCTATTTGGGTTGAGATTGGCTGGGTGTAGTGACATGACCACCTTTGCTGGTCAGCAGGATACACCGCTGCCCTCTACTGCCTGATCCACCAGTTATCTGTTGGCAAACTGATGAGATAACTTGCCTTTCTTCGCCATTTCTGTGGGGATAATGGTACAGGACCGCAGTGTGAAGGGCAGCTCCAAGCTTTCAGTGTCTGAAGTGCTGTGGAGGTATTATTTAAATATGACAGCAGTAGCGTGAATGTAGCGAACTGTTGGCAGTGGTAAATCCTTCCACCACTCCTGCATGAGTCCACATAATAGGCATTGTTGAGGCTGGTTGCATAATTAGTAAGATGAAGGAAGGAAGGTGGCATGAGGAAAGTTGCAATGGGCAATGCCAGACCTGGCGCATCAATAACAGTCAAAATTCCTTTATAAAAATGGGAAATTTCAACTCAAACAGCAACCCACTTCTTGGATGGTACTAGAGCCAGGAGGTCTGCCCTTATCCTAATAGAAAAAAGTTATATTGTTTATGTAGCTCCTAGATGAAAAGACACTAAAGACAGTTTGTCGACAAGGTAGTGTCTTAAAAGTGATAGCAAGTCTGGAGAATAGCCTTATATCCATTAACAATATGAATTATTCAATAAAGTTACAGAATCAAAGAATTGTGTTGAAAATAAATGCATAATGGGGTTCTGAGGAAGGGTCACTGGAGCCAAAACGTTAACTCTGATTTTTTTTTTCTTCACAGATGCTGCCAGACCTGCTGAGCTTTTCCAGCAACTTCTGTTTTTGTTCAAGCATAATAAGGCTTGTCTGAGAGATCGCACATTCATTTAAAGTTTTGAAACATTTGAACCCCAAAATTTCACTTGATTAATAGCTCTGTCACTGATTGCTTCAGTCAATTGCACATTTTTATTTACATGAAGTTGCAAGGTTTCAAATGCTTCTGGTTTTTACTGTTGACACCTGTAAATGACAAAATTATTGACAATTTATGATGTTATAAATGAATGACTATACAATCCTCTTGTCACAATAGGCTTTTTTGCTTGTATACAGTATTTATGCAAACAGAAGTGCTAAAGCCGATGTGTCCAAGGACGTAGGTGAGGCATATGCTGGTATGGGGATGAGGGTCCATGGAAGGTGGTTGGGGGGGATGGTGGTGCACAGCCAGGTATACTGAGCATGAGGAGGACCCTTTGTATTTATCTTTTAAAAGTGTACCTGATGTAGATGATGGCTTAGAGCACCACTGAAATGCCATGAACCATGACTCTTTGAAAAGTACACTGACCGCATGAAAATTGTGGAGAACTATGATATGACTATCCCTATT
>NW_025976250.1:0-7525 GCF_021869965.1 Rhincodon typus | reverse complement strand
GGCCTAGACCCTTCTTCAGAAAGTCTAGGCCCGAAACGTCAGCCTTCCTGCTCCTCTGATGCTGCTTGGCCTGCTGTGTTCATCCAGCTCTACACCTTGTTATCTCGGCTTGTCATGGTTGTCAGCAGTGATCAGCCAAGGAGGTAGACATTGTTGTCATTGTGTCATATCAGTCTCTCGTTTACGGTGTTTGCCAGTGACATACATGACAAATGCACTACCTGGGCTGCTTATGTCACACTTTGGGCTATAAAACATTATGTAATGCTAAGGATGGCTAGGTTTTGCACCCTCATTTTTGTAGCTGTGGCTTGAATAGCATTTGCTCTCATAGCTGTTGATGAAAAATGAATATATATTCACAAATATGAGAACGTGTTTACAACCAACTGTCACTCATGCCACCTATGTTCTCTCAGAAGGTCATCTTATTTCTTTCACTCCAACTATATTTAAGCGCAGTCCCAGGCTGTGCGTCTGGTGTTGAGGTAGCCTGCCTAACAGTGGAGCACATTGGCCTTGGGGTCTTGGTCAAGTGATCCCAGAGGCGTTTGTTAATAGAGAGCCCAGACTCGCTGCATGTACCCTGCTCAGATGCAGGTATACGCTCCTTGGCTTGAACTCCTACAGGGCCAAGGATGGCAGGCTGGCTGGACATAAAAGGTGTAGCTACCTCCGGAGTGTCCTGAGAAGAGAATTCTGAGGGCCCATTATGTGGTTCCTCCTCTAGCTGAGTCTCTACTGGCACTGTCCTGTCTCCTTGTGAGAAAAGGGCATCTAGAGTGCAATCCATGTCCCTTATCCACTTATCTCCTTGCTGATGATGCTGAGTTCCAATATTTAGGGTGATGGAGTGTAGGTCTAGGAATATATCCAGCACATATGGCGTGAGCAGGATCTGGGCTGTCCATGGCAGCTGCCAGCCTGTCCATAGAAGCAGTCAGAAAATCTCACGTCTGAGGCAGCATGGCCCATCTTCAAAACTTCAAATCAGTGTGCCCAGTGCCTCCAACAAATCTGCGTACCGCTCCTTTACAAATGCATTTGTATGAAGTTACAAGTTGCTGCCGCCATGGTGTCTATTACCTTCTAGCTAACGTATCCACCAAGATTCAGTATCTGAGTGGATGGAGGGTATGGAAGGCAGCCTTGCCAGTGCACTTTTGAGGTAGAGGAGGTGATGTCTTGTGGGATCTCCCTTTCACTGCAGAGTCTGTGTGTAGATTCCAATGGAATCTGCTGGTAATAAAAAGAAAGTTCAAGAAGTGCTGCAGCATTAGATTGTCTCAGTTTAATTAAGGCTTAGTATTTGCTGCCTTAGCAGATGCTGCCTGGGCTGCTCTGTTCTTCCAGCCTCCTGTTTGTCTACCTTAGTATCTGATACTTTGGTATATACATGTCACACTATTGAAGCATTTAAAACAGTTTTCACAGCATTTTAAATCTGTACCTTCCTTTTGGCAGCATAAATGTAAATCTGGAGTAATGTTTATGCAGTGAGATCTTTGGCAGGAGGTGACTGATTCACAGTAATCTTGGTTTAGAATATTGAATTTGCTGTGAATTACAAACTGTGACAGGTTGGTCACCCTGTTTGGGATCAGAAATATGACAGTGACTAATCAAAACGAGTAGCAAATTGAGAAAGCATTCAAAGCACTTTGCAAATTTGCACTTTTTGGGAAATGGGAACTTGTCAAATTGAGGAATGCCAAATATCATTCCTTGGTCAGTGAAGCACAGCTTAAAGATCTCAGTTGTGTCTCAGTAATAGATCTTAATCAGTGCAACATTTCCATTTAGCAATCCTGTTAACAGTGTGACTTCAAGAAATTTTGCTGACAATTTTGTGCCATTTTGTGCTCTTCACCAGAAACCATAAGGAATCTGATTCAGATTTCCTGAGAGACCCTTTAAAACTAATAAAGATACAACTTCATTCCTATATCTATGGGTTGGTCCAGGTGCCACAGATTTGTTAACTGTTTCAAGCCTCTTCTATCATTAATGGTTTTGAGCCCTGATTTTCCTCTTTGTTAGATGTGTTAGATATAAGTGTATTAGGACAATAGTATAGAATCCCTACAGTGTGGAAACAGGCCATTCAGCCCAACAAGTCCACACCGCCCCTCTGAAGAGCATCCAACCCAGATCCATTCCCCTACATTTCCCACATCTAACCCAAACATCCCTGAACACTATGGGCAATTTAGCATGGCCAATCCACCTGGCCTGCACATCTTTGGACTGTGGGAGGAAACCGGAACACCCGGAGGAAACTCACGTAGACACAGGGAGAATGGGCGAACTTCACGCAGACAGTCACCCGAGGCTGGAATCAAACCCAGGTCCCTGGTGCTGTGAGGCAGCAGTGCTAACCACTGAGACACCGTGCCACCCTGTAATTTAGTAATTTAGTAATGTAGTTACAGCAGGAAGTCATTTAATCTCTTGAGCCTGTACTAACACTCAAAGGGTTATTGGATGATCTGTGATCTAAAACCCCTTGTACTTCACCTTGGAGCCATCTGTGAGCATGGAGTGGAGCAAATTGAGAGGAGGAACTATAATTAACCCGTATAATTCTGCTGCTTTCTTTCAAAGTTGAAGTGATGAAAACTGATCTTATGATGAAATAGCTCGCCATGTTAGTGGGTCTGAATTGTGAGGCAGTTTAGGAACATAGGAACAGGAGTAGGCCTGCTCCACTATTCAGTAAGATTATGGCTGATCTGTGACCTAACTCCATATGTCTGCCTTGGGGCCATATCTCTTGATGCACTTGCTTGATAAAAATCCGTCCGTCTCAGATTTAAATTTAACAATTGAATTATCATCACAATAAAACAGAAAAAAAAGTTTTAAAGGAAAATTATAGTTTTGATTGTTTTCTCTTTAAATAAACTTGAAATATTTCTATATTGATGTAAGCTGTTATCTTCCTGTTGCCAATACATAAAAAAAGCAGTTTATCACAAGATTGCTGAAGCAATTTGATTCGTGTAGAGATAACATGTCTTTTGTCTTGCTGAGAGTTTCACACTGCTCCTTTTCTTATTCTGTAATTAGGTGATAGCAATCTATCCAAAAAAGCTTTGTAATTATGAACAAGTTGTTTTTCATTAGTAAACATGGCAATTATTTTAAAAGAACTATTTCTGAAATGCAAATGGTCTTTTTCACCTCCATTCTGTCGACCACAAAGTTTGACTGAAGGTACAATCACTTTCTTTGGATAATGATAAAAGTCTTGACAAGTAATTTCCTTGAAGGTGTTCTATGACAGAGTTGCCCCAAATAAAAGTTTAGATTTTTAGTATGCACGCACGTATGCACACACACACAGACACACACACACACACAAACACATGCACAAACACACTCTCTTCTCTTGGAATGGGTGCAGAGATGTCTCTGAGCTAATTGACCATGAATTTCAGAGGCACAATGGTGTCATGCAAATGCAGAGGAGGTGGTTTATAAGAGCAATTTGTCCATATGATGTAGAATAAACTGAGAATGAAATTTTTGATCCAGTCATTAAATTGGAAATGAATACTTTGAACTTTTTGTTCATCCTGATATCATCCTGATATCTTTCTGCTTAATTCCAGGCATCTGATATCCACAGTTGTTTTCAGTTTTATACATACACATTGTCATCAAGCACTTGTGTATCTGTATTGATCACAACAGGGAGGGTCTCAAATGATCTAAATTGTCATCATAGTTATCAATTGAACTGTGGATGTCTTTTGGTCAAAGGTCGAGTGTGAAATTTGGGTGGGCCTATTCTCCTGTGCCCTCATAATAGACACAAACTTAAAATAACAGTAGCTCTGTCAAAACACTGATTGTTATAATCTTGTTTGACTGGGGGAAATGATGAGGTTAAACAGCTGTTGTCATGAATATCCTAATGCAATGGATTATCCCATTTTTAAGAGCAAGATGTGCCAGAGTTTCAGCTGACACAATGCCATACTAAAAGCTTCTTGACTCTCTTTGGGAGTTGCAAAGTTTCAGGAAGGAAATTGATAGGAGTTGAGGAGGATTCTATCTGAGGTTACACTACAACAACAATAGTTTCCCTGCCAAGGAGCATAGGAAAATGATCAAAGCACTGGGGACAATGGGAAAGCAGCTTTGTGTTTGTATTTTAGACATTATGCGATAGAATGAGTCAGATGCCGCAGTATATAGCCAATGGTACGTTGCTTTCAATGCTTGTTTCACAGTTTAAAGTTATGATACTCTGGTCAAAGGAAATGCTTCAGTTCTTAACACAATGGTGCATTGAATGTAATGCAATAAAATTTACAGGAATGGCACCAGAAATTATAGGATACTTATGATAAAATACTTATATATTTAAAAACATACTACTTTGTCAACAAGGAGATGATTAAGGATAATTAGATTTGAATAGAAGAGTTCAATTTTTTTAAAATCATGCCTATTGAAATGCATAAAGGTAAATTTTAATTTGCCCCTGTATCTTGAGAAGGGATAATAAAAGTCTACAGTTTATACCTTGTGATTTTTGGTCCTCCATTTATCCTGGCACTGTCTCTGAAACAGAGGGAAACTATAACACCTGTACACAGCCCATTTCTACAGTTAGTGTTGGATGGAGAGTAATTGTAAGTTGTGGGACAAATGCTGCTAGGACTTATGAGGAGTCCACACCCAGAATGTGTTATGAAGAGCTGCGTTAACTGGTCGTGTGAAACTTTGGCCAGATCATGGAAAGACTGAAATGATTTGTTTCCACCTTCTCTGGAGGATAACACCATGGATAGATGTTGGTAACTTGTATATTAATGACCATCTGTTAGGAAAAGCCACTCGGAGTGGAGTGGATCCCTTGAATGAAATGATTCATGTAAAAATGATTAATAAACTTTTATATTACATACATCTGATTTATTTCCAGCCAATTTTATAAAAATTTCCAACTTTACAAAAGGATGCTGAATGATTTTGAAAATTCAGTTCTTCCTTTGAGTTATGAGAGGCATTTTTTATGTGGTTTGTAAACTAGTTTCGGCCCAAAGCTTTTGTTTTACTCTGGCTGAAGGTAGAAGAGACATGGCTATGGCAAGCCACAGTACACAAAAGGCTGCAAAACAAAAAGGCATTTCTGAAAATATTCCCCATTTTATGAAAAAAATTGCATGCATTACCATTTGTATGAGTAAGTTACTCATAAGCATAGGTTATGAACAGAGTCATTGCGTGCGAACACTGTTCATTCTAGCCTGCCTCATGTTCATTTGTCTTTACATGTGCATTGCATACAGAATCATTAAAGTATTTGGGTCTTCTAATGGTATGTGTATGGTTTGATCCTAATTGTTTGTTTGGTATCTGCTGATTTTTGGGGTGATGTTGGCTTCTCAGGGAATATACTTGGCGTTGTGAGTGGTATCGGGGAGCAGTTGGTCTCTGGGACTGATAGTCATTCCAGTCTTTTTGTGCTGTTGGAAATCAAGTTTTCCTTGTCAGTTGCCTACTCGGAGCCGTTTCTGTGGGTGTGCACCCATGTCTGAGGTTACAATGTTATATCTGGTCATTCAGTTTCACTGTCTACAATTAAGGTGACAAATGCTTCATGCATGTTCCAATTTGCCAAGTGGGCTTGGGATTTTGAGAGCATGGAATGTTTGCACTGTGACCAGTTCTCCATCTCTACAGCTTTGGCAATGAGCTGGCAGCTTTATCTGTGTAAAATTATGCTTTCTGATTTTGTCACTCACTCATGTTATTACTTCTTGCTTCAGTAGCTTTTTTTTTGAAAGTTACTTGAATAGTAGTTTGTGTGAGGCACAACATTGATTGCTGGACTGAAATATTTCCCTGCCTTCAGCAGGTATAATTCACCACTCTAAGGCTGCATTGTATACATCTCTGCTGCACCTCGTTGATTTATTGATAATCTCTTTGGTAATTTTCAGCACTGCCCGAGTCATTCACATTTGACTTGGGATAGCTCAGAAATGACACGTAGCGCTGAATTTCCCAATCATTTATGAAGTGACTGAATTTTTCACTCAAGAACTGTGGGATGTTGTCACTCATTACAATGTTGAAATAAAGTTCTCAGCATCCTATGATCTCACTGGTGGTTGTTGCCAACACCTACTCAACTTGCAGTACTCTGAATAGTAGTTCCCTGTGACCCTCAGTATCAAAGAGAGTGGAGAGATCTACTCCAGGCTGCATGCATGTTCTGTCTACAGTGTCATTAGTGGCTCTTTAGCTTGCTTAGCTGGATGTTTATTATAAATACCGTTCTAGTTGATTTGTTCCTTGATGTCAATGCTCATGTTTGTCCAGTAGAGTACTTGGTTTGTATTTCTCTTGGTTGTATTATCTGGATTCCTTAATGACTTGCATGGACATGCTTCAGCTTTTTTTTCCATCTTCTAACCTAAACTGTGTTTAGATTAGGTGGGTTAGACAAGGGAAATGTCGGGGTGGGATGCTCTTCGGAGGGGTGGTGTGGACTTGTTGGGCTGGGTGGCCTGTTTCCAAACTGTGGGAATTCTATGATATGATGAGCAAGATGGTTCCCTTTCAGATTCAGGGTTGATGACTTCTGGAACATGTTGAATTTCTTGTTGAATCTGGAAGATTTCACATTCTACTAGTGCCATCTCCTAACCCTGGTCCTACTTGATTCAAAATAATATTTTTGCAGATTTCTGCATGTTCTTTGCAGATGCTTTGGAGCAGAAAAATGTGATTTGAAAAAGATGCCTTGAAGTGGCCTGTGTTAATACTCCACTGGCATCTTCCCTCTCTAAACACAGGTCCTGATTAAAATACTCACAAGTACAGACTGTCTGTGGTAGAGTTGTTTGGTTTGCATTAGTACTTCAGATATAAATACAACTGGGTATCCCTGCTGCATGAGAATAGTCCCAAATGTTGTTACAAGTCTCACGTACAGAATGACTTTGCTCGTTGACATTATAGTGCCGTATCACTGGTATAGATCGTCGCATCATGATAATGTCACTGGATTAAGAATCCAGTCCAGGCTAATGTTTTGAAGACATGGGTGGTGTGAGTCTGCTTCCAACAGGGTGTCTAACCTGTAAAACAATGCTTACGTTGTCTCCTGAAACGGGTGTGGAATCAAAGAATTCAATAGTCGTTCATTACAGCCAACTATTACATACAAACCTTACATTTTTCAGTCATGTAAATGCCTGGGTTATTATTAAGCTCTTTGTTAATGTCGAGTGTCATCCTTCAATTGATCCGAGGAAAGATGGAACATGAAGCCTTTATACCCTCCGGTCACATGCTATGAAACAGTGATGGTATTGTGAGCACGCCTCGTCATAACAATGGAGTCAAACCCACCAAGAGCAGGAAATGAAAAGGGGGTTGAATCTTCCTGCCCTGGAGGTGAAGAACCTGGAGGCATGAAGGCAACTTAATTAGGTAGGGATAACACAGCGTGGAGCTGGAGGAACACAGCAGGCCAGGCAGCATCAGAGGAGCAGGAAAGCTG